>NW_018229743.1:23102-23635 GCF_001263595.1 Phalaenopsis equestris | reverse complement strand
TTATGTTCTCTTCTTTAAGGTTTCTCTCGAGCCAATCCTTAAAGATGAAGCATTTTTCTATAGTGTGCCCAAGCAACCGGTGGTATGGGCAATAATTTGGTTCATTCTTCCTATCCATCTCTTCGGGCTTCTTTGGATCTGGTAGTTTGAATTCTGGCTTCTTCATCAGACTTCTGAATATTTTAGGTATAGATTCATCTTTGAAAGCATACACCATCTTACGTCGCTCTGACAAGGACATTTTCTTATCCCCTGTTCGTAGTGATCCTTCTTGAGGCGGTAGCTGTTTGAATTGACTACTCTGTTTCTGAGCATACTATGACAAAGTCTGGCGAGGATCTTCTGCATATATTTTTATCGGCTGCTTTCCTTTGTCGATGGTTGTTACTATTCCTGATTTCTTTCCGAACACTCTGGTTACCTTAGCCTTTTTGTGTTGGTTACTTTTGTCTTTTCGTGTGGCTCCATGCGCTTGATTTCCTCTTGAGGGCTGATGTCTTTACTGAGTAGCTTCTCGGAGGAATATCATGGTG
>NW_018229743.1:19927-23076 GCF_001263595.1 Phalaenopsis equestris | reverse complement strand
GCCCATGAATGCTCTTGAGTAGAATTTCAATCACATTATGTTCCTGTAGCTGAGGTTCACATTTCATGCTAAGGTTTCTCCACCTCAAAATGTAGTCTACCAAGGTTTTGCTAGGCTTTTGTTTTTCCATCATGAGTTCTTCGATAGACACATGGTGTTGTGCCCTGACAAATCTTTTCACAAATAACTGTTCTAATTCAGAAAATGTTTTAACTGACCAGTTGGGCAAGTCAGCATACCAGTCAAAAGCAATTCCTGACAAGCTGCTGACAAACTGTTGGAAGAGTAGAGCTTCACTATTTCTCGTGTTACCACAGCTGGCTTGGAAATGTGCTATATGTTGTCTGAGATTTCCAGTCCCATCGAATACCTTGAAGTTTGGGGCTACAAAACCCTTAGGGAAAGGCACGGCATCGAATTCCTCTGGGTAAGGTCTACCCTTTAGAACCAATGTACCACCCTTAGAATGGGTTAAAGATTAACGCGTCCCACACTTGTTCAACCATTTGCTTGATTTCCTTTTCTGGTATAACACCTGACAGGGAATCCTTTCTATGTTGCTCATCTCTATTTCCTGAAGCAACCTCTCTCCTTTCATTTGTGATGTGTATGATTTCTGGCTGATTGATCTTTGGAGAAGTCAGATGCGGCACTTGGGATTGCCCCCAAAGAGTGGCCATAGCATTCATGGCTGCGGTCATCTCTTCTATTCTTTTCTCCAGTAGACAAACTTGCTCATCTGTTAGGAGGACAACCCTACGTAGCTCATCTATAGTGTTCTCTTCGGTGTGAGGTTGATCCTTGCGCTGTGGTGGCTCTTGTTTTAATTACATGGACATCCATGAAATCTCCCTCAAAGTAATCATTGTAATCAAAATTTTCATCATCGCTATCGACGGAAACTCCGTGTTCTTGAGCTAACTCAGAAATCTCGATCCTGAGTTTCTTAACTTTCTCTAAAATTATTGATTCCTTGATTGCTTTAAGATCGAAAGGACCCTGATGGACATCTTCTACTTGTTCCTCCATTTTGCTGGCTATTGTTGCAACAATGTCAGATATTTGAGATCCTGGCTTCACTTCTTGTCTCGCGTTTTGTCCCACGGGCTCGCTGGACTGTATCGGTGCGACGACCTTGGGTACCCATACCTTTTTCTTTTTTGATGATGATGTCTCAGGACAGAGCGTCTTAGTAGAAACATCGATATGTTGAGGGAAAGTATGCTCCCCGTGGTGTATACTGTAATCGTCTTTTCTTTTCCTTTGGGATTGTAGGAATGTCTCTATAATGGGTGATGGGTAAGATCTTCGGACCCAGTCTCGACTTAACCGGTCGACGGCCAGCGGTCCTTGTGGCAGTATAATCAATAGTAATTACTGCAGTATCAACTCTGTACCTTAAATGAAACCAAACGGGGATGCGAGTAGGTGGCACTCCAGTTGCCTTGTGGGACTGTTTGGAGGATTTCAGGCCCTTCAAAATTTCCTTCTTCACGCAAGGGAAAATTGCATCTCCACTCATTTAAGTAACTCACTATCTGAACATTCTTCTTTGGAAGCTAACCTTTTGAAAACTGCACTGACTCGAGTGATAGGAGTGAACTTCTTTCTCTCCTCACCATGTCTATGAAGTGACGGTAATGCGACAGTAATTCTCCGAATACTCTCGTATCCAACGGTATCCGTCAGAGGATGGAATCTACTCCCTCGTAGGAGTGGATAAATTTCTGGTAACACTTCTTCATCCTGATGAGGCTCCTCCTCAACGGGTGTCTCCTTGGAAGCCTGGGCTATAATGGCCCTCCAAAATTTTCTGTTATAATTCCTCCTTTGAGTTCGAGACAGCGGTACAGTCCTCAAACTTGATCCAATTTCAAACACAGATGGTGGGACAGTTAATCATTCAGTTTGATCCTCAATAATCATTACTTCATTCCCCTTAGCAGCAGCGGGGCTAGCAGGTTTGGCGGGTGTCGCGATGGCAGTAGTATTAGACGTCTTGCAGGTAGGGAAGTCTTGAAGGCAGTTTAGATTGAATTTTGCAGATGGTTCTTGTATTTCCGGAGTGGCAATCTCAGCAACGATCTTCATTACTACAAACGGGGCTTTCCCGAGTATGACCTCGAGATCTTTAAACCTGGCTCCAAATTTGATGGTAGGAGAGAGGTTACGGGCTTCATGGCTTGTTGGCAGGTATAAGGTCAGTGTTAGGTAGGCCATTGCAGCAAGCTTGAAAATAGAAATTTTCAGGGTTAGCTATATGGCCAAAAACCTCGTAATTTTTAGTGCAAGCACTGAAAGTATAGGTTGATCTGTAGACCGGGCGGGTCATAATTTATGGGTATTTTAAAATCTTATTCAAGAAAAAGTGTAAAATTTAATTAATATAAGAAAATTTCAAAGTGCGCGCAACACAACATGATACAGATACAATTTGGTTTAATTTTCAGAATAGCAAATCAAATTTGGAAGGGAGATGTGAAGTATTTTAGGATCCAGTACAAGACTTATTTAGTGGCAGACAATGCCCAGGTGGAACTAGTCCACCGACACACCTATTGGGGGTCTGACCCCATATGAAAATTTAATGAGTCCTTAATGGCCTTCTGAACCCCTCTGTTCAAAGATGGTTGAATAGATAGTTCTCAATTCCAAGGAGTTAACCATACTTTCCCAAGATAGAAATGGGTAAAGTATGCCAACGGAAGAAGGGTAATTTGGTCCAAGAGAGACATGAACAAATTACCAATGTGGGAAGATAAAATTTCTTGATTTGTATGAAGAGAAAAACTTATCCCCAGCGGAGTCTCCAGAAGCTATCGACGCTATTTTGTGTTGGAGGAGTTGCCATATCCCGCTTCGGAAGGACGTTTTAATTTACATATATATTTAGTTTTAGAAAAATATAAAATCAAACTGACCCAATATTTTTTTTCATAATTTAAATGAAAGAGGTTAAATGAAAGAGCACTATACCTCAAATCCTAAATCTATCCAGAAGGATAAAGACAAGACTTTAGGATGAGGCTCGATCAAATAAACTAAGGAACATATGACGTCCGTTTGGTCTGCGAAACCTTTATATTGGCCGACAAGTTCCCCTATTTAATATAAAGAATTAAATAGGGTTTTTATTAAGCTGGCTTCGA
>NW_018229743.1:18889-19901 GCF_001263595.1 Phalaenopsis equestris | reverse complement strand
TATAGTTAATTACATCTTAAATGACCAAAGTCACTTAAGAAGACTCTCGATAAAAATCAAGAAAAATTATCTTTAAAAAAATTCAAAAGGTGAATATAAAGAATTAAATAGGGTTTTTATTAAGCTGGCTTCGAGAAAAGCCTCCTATAAGGGCAAGCCTCCTATAAGGGCAAGCCCCTATAGTTAATTACATCTTAAATGACCAAAGTCACTTAAGAAGACTCTCGATAAAAATCAGGAAATATTATCTTTAAAAAAGTTGAAAAGGTGGGACTTTTCAATGAGATTAGATGCAGAGGTGTGAAAGGGGTTTGGTTCAAATCTGGAAACATTTTGTTGTAGAGCCCAAAGGAGGAAGAACTAGGGGATGTCATGGACCCAGAGGAGAACCTCGGTGACTTCCCAAGTTATCCTAATGTTTGGCTTTAGTTTTGAGAAGAAATATTTAGGTGTTTCACGCTGCCAATTTTATTAGTTAGGGCTTACATTCGTGTGAAACAATCACACAAAAAACAACAAATAGCCTGAAAGATGTGAGGATTTAAGTCGTGATGAACGACAACCTTGGAATCCTAAGACGAGTAAGGGATTATATTGTATAGTAGCGCTATACGAAGGCCTAAAGATAAGATGAGGATTTACGTTGTATAAGCAAGCAACCTCAAAGTCTTATGGTTTTATTATTTAATTCTAAGGAAGGAAGATGGTTTAGCTGGGGAAGACTGGTTTTTTTGTTGAAGATGTTATTGTTCAATTTAATACCCCATAAATTTTTTCACCATGCTAGCTCCAGGCTCCATGCCGTAACGAGTTTAAGTTTTCTAATGTGTCAAGTTATAATGTTAAATAAGGTGGCCCTATGGTTGAAGTTCTTTAAATTTTATGGGGGCAGGTTAAATTTGATTAGAGCAACACCGGTTAGGATCCTACAGTTCCCTCGTTCTGACACCACTATCTTCTATTGGATTCAATTAGTCTAAATGAATTTACTAAACTCAACTTAATGAGTTCC
>NW_018229743.1:16236-18451 GCF_001263595.1 Phalaenopsis equestris | reverse complement strand
GATCTAGAGAAAGAAGCAGGTCTGTGCTACTCTCTCGCTGTCTGGTGAAAAATCCCAAGTTCTTTTAAACTTATTATGTTGCTTAATAGTTCATCCTATAAACACCTTAATGCTCAATGAACATTGATGTATCAAATATCCCTGAGAGTAAGGTAATTATCATTTGTAATTTAATTTTGAAGATTATGTGGGTGAAGACCCTTAAGGAGGCAAGTTAGTGTTATTGGAACACTTAGCCAAATTTTTGTCCTAATTAGGCTTGAAGTGTTTGAAAGACGTCTTAGTTTTAATTGATGTTTACTCTTCTAATCATCGTTTAAATGAAACTTGATTTAGCCTAAGTAACTACTAAGCCCTTAAGACCTAGGTGAGTGTCTTAGTTTTGAGTAGATTAAGCTTTAGGTGGTCATGATTCCTAATTTCAATTTTATTTGAACATCAAAATAGGGGTATTAAATTGAGTAATTATTAACTTCAAAAGTCATACCCATAAGTCCCGGGCTCGTTTATTTTAATAAACTTTCAAATTTTAAAAATTTAGAAATTTATTAACTTATCTTTTCAATTAAGAAAGTGAGGTTGGTTTCTACCAATTAACCCCTTGCATTTCAAACATGTAATTTAAGATCAGAGGTTTTCCATTTGCCTCCTTGAGTTAAGCCTAAATGTTAATTAAGGCTAAATTTCAAAAATTATACCTTTGCCCCTAAGGCTTTAACACTTCATAATTTGTCAAATTCAATTCAAATGACTTTGAAATTTTTATTCTACTTCATTCATGGGTCAATTAAGAAATCAGACGAGAAAATGTGATTGAGACATCAGAGGAGAAAGTGTTATTTTTCAAAATTTAATTTATCTACATAATTATTTTTCATGCAAAAATAGGATATTTCAAAGAAAATTTCTAACTAGACCAAGGTAAATGCTAACTAGACAAAGGTAAATGCTAATCCATTGAAATTTTTATTGGAGGTAGACCTAGAACAGAAAAGCCTTTAGACTAAATTCAATGATTTTTTGAATTTTATTTGAATTATTAGAATTATTTTAAGTTATAGGGGTATTTATTAAATATAAAATAATTATAAAATATTTTAAATGAAGAAAATTAAGTTTTATATTTTTGAAAAATTTTCCTGAGGTCAGAGAACTCAGAGGAGAAAATTTTATATTTTTTTGAGTTTTATTTGATTTATTGGAATTATTCTTAGTGAAAACCATTTTAGCCTTTTAAAATTATTTTTAAGCTTTGAAATTGAGTTTCTTTATTTAGAAAATCATGAAAAATATTTTAATTATTTTTAAGTACTTAAAAAGCAATTTAGAATATTTTCATGAATTTTATTATTTTTGTGATTTTTTTGGGTTTTTAAATATTTAAAAATTTAAGTTTGGTTAAAAATCAAGTTTTTATTTTAAACTCCATTTTATTTTTAGAAAACACCCCTAATCACATAGAACTCAAAAAATAAGTTTTATAAATTTTTTAGTTATATTTTAATTTTTTTTAAACTAATTTAAGTGATAAAATGATATTTATCTTTAAAAAATAAATTAAGCTACCAAATGAACTCAAAATGCTTTGAAATTTTTATGGTGAGTTCTCTGGATCCTAAGCAATAGTGGAGATCAAAAATTAAATCATTTTTTTGTTTGTATTTTCCAAAATCAATTATCTTAGTGATTTAGAGTTTGTAAAGATTAGGTGTTTTTGAATGACTTGGCTTATGGGAAATTTTCCTAAGGGTTCTCTGGTCATAGTAAAATTTCCAAAATTTTCTTGGATTTTTCTAAGTAACATGCTAATTTTCATGATTATTTTAAACAGACAGTGCACATAAACTTGAAAAATATGATTCTCTGTCTAGGCACCTCCTCTGACTTTGAAAAAATCAAAGGATGTTCCTTAAGATAGAGGTAACAACATGCTAAAATTCCAAGCTATAATGAACTGTCTATATGCATGGAGAATCAAAAGATTCAAATCAATATTTAATTAATTAAAAATAAAACATGCATCAGATGGACTTAAAATTATTTCCTCAGCAACTGTACCAAAACTTAATAACAGTTATAGATTCGATAAATATGGATGTAATAAATATTCAATAATTGTAAAGTCACACTTATCAACGCAAGTATATGTACCGCTCAAGTAATATAGAGCTCTAATGGAGTCCTAGATATCGATCCCACATGGAGTAATATTAGA
>NW_018229743.1:13054-13832 GCF_001263595.1 Phalaenopsis equestris | reverse complement strand
GAGCTTTCTACACATATAAATCATTAGAGAAATTTTTGGGTAATGAAATTTTGAAATAAGTATAAAACTAAAACATTAAAGAAACAAAATATTTCCTAACACAACCACAATACTGAATACAAAAATTATAATTAAAGAGAAAAAATAAAAATCACATTACATTACAATTCGCAAAATACTACACAATTTCATTAAACCTACAAATGCAAATTTAACTACCACACTAACTTTATAACAAAAATTAAAAATATTCTAAGTACAACATAATAATAAAAGTGAAAATCCAAATACACATTAACATCCATTTCTATTACAAAAGTTCACAAAAATGAAAGTACAAGTACCAGATATGAAAATCCCAAACTATGTCTTCGTCTCCTTGATCAGCAGGTGGATCGGGCTAATACTGAGTATATCAGGGGCACTCAGAGAAGGTAACATCAGGCTCACCTCTGTAGTGTCGGGCTTGAGCTTCATATAAAGCTATCTCAAAATTTGGATGCCTTTGAAGGTACTCACTATCGTAATCATGTCGACGTTCTAAACCTCTAATCCTTTCATTTATTAATTCTCTCTTCTTCCGCTACAAGGTCAACTCATTCTTCAGATCAGTCAGAGTAGGGGAACTAGAAGGAGGAGGGTCATAACTTGTAGAGGGGACATCTCTACTAGTAGAAGGTTCTTGACTCCTACTTCCTGTTCTCCATTTTCATGGGATTCATAAGTTTTCAAATTAGCTTTACTAATGGGTTTCATAGGGTAAACCCATTCCTCATCT
>NW_018229743.1:9774-13005 GCF_001263595.1 Phalaenopsis equestris | reverse complement strand
GATGTCCTAGACCTCCACTTGTATTGTATCACTCCTTGCCATAGTCAATATATTCTTAAGAATAATTCTCCCTACATTTATATTTCTATTATACTGAATACAAAAATTCAGAATAACTCTATCTCTAGTTACCTCACTATGGTGATAAGTCGGTAACAAAGTAGAGGAAATAAAATAGTACAACGTCTTAAAGGTGGCATTCAACATGGAAGCAGAAAAAATTACACATTCTCATTGTTTAATCTTCCACGTTCCTTTCCCACCATCCTATCCCACCAGTGAGAAAGTTGATCACATCATTCAGGGGGTCTTCCATTGTACTGAAGGTTTCATAATGATAGCTATAAGAGTGTGGGACTTCATAAAAGAAGTTAATGATGGTGTCATTAAATTCAACAGAAAATCCACGCACTTGAACGATTCCATCTTCTGAATAGAATGTGTTGGCATAAAATTCCTTCACATTATTTGCAATAGCCTTATTGGTGGTATAGTTATTGGTGGTGTAACAAAAGTTTTCCCACCTTCGCTTGGCAATAACTCGTTCAATTTCTCCTCCTGGACTTTCAAAAACACGATCTCGTACGTCAAACTCAAGTTGCCTCCTTATCGTGGAGCCATTTCAATCTAATCAAAATTAAAGAAAAAAATCTAAAATATACTTCAAATATGCAAATAATGGCTTCCAAGTTTGATTCTAAGAGTTCAAAACTAAATTCCATGAATTTCTTCCCAATATTTTCCTTATATTCTCAAATTTTTGGATCTTCTCAATGTGGAAGAAATTCATAGTGAAAATCAAATATTTTTAGCTTGGAGTGAAGCTCTTACCAAGAGATGATAAAATCCGGTGTCTAAATGCCTTGAAATCGCCCCCAAATCTAAGATCTCTCAAGTCCTAGGTAGAAAATTTTGTTTTTTAGAGGAAGATGAATAGTGGCGGTTGACTGGTTAAAATCGAGGTTAAAGGTGTTTTTCAGGATCTCACCGTAGGCGGGGTCTTCGGAGCCGTCAGTGAGCTCTATTGAAATTATATCCTAAGTCTTGGGAAAATTCCACCATCGGCGGCGTCGAGGGCGGCATCATTTGGCTCAATAGGTTTTGGTCAAATTCCAGAATTTTAATTCCTGGATTTTTGCTATTTCGATCAATTTCAAGCCTCAACGACATCCATTCAATCATTATGGACATAATTTTAAGTGATTAAATGAAGTACTTATAACAAATAAACTTTCACAACACCAAACATCACATTTATATATAAAATTTATATATAAATTATATATAAATTCTAAGGGGTAAAATATACATTACATAACACACCTAAGTTTGGTGTTTTCTCAAACTCAATACATTAATTCAATGTCGCAATCCAATCCTGCGATCTAAGCCACAATACTCAAAATGCTGAAACAAAATATCATATGCTTAGTCTCAACTATACAGAGATCTAAAAGCATAATTCTAAAGCAAAGCAAATACAAAGTTTAAATCAAATTATATACATAGACAAACAGGTAGTAATATAAATCTACTATTCATCATATTCAATACGGGATTCTCCTTTGAGATGACCCATTGATTGCACATGAAAGAAGAGGTTGTAGAAGGGTCGGTACAAAAATTCTTCAGTAGAATCCTCTTTTATTAATTTCATCCTCCTCATCAGCTGTATCAAAATATCTTCTAAATGTCCAGAGTGCTCGAAATGTTCTTTCATCCTCTAGTCTAAATGATCGAAGAAATCGAAGATATTATTAACGTTCTTCTCCAATTTCTTGATTCTGCGCAGGATCACCAGAGTCTTGTCAGGAATTGAGGGTTGAACTGACAGTGAATTCTGAATGCTTGATCTACTATAATAGTCATGTCATTCTCATCTTTATTAGCTGGGAATCTCTCAGTTGGGTCCAAAGGCTTCCAAGGTAGAAGTAACTTTTCCTAATTTTTGTAGGACACTTGGAACTGAATGCAAAGTGAGAAAATTGTGGAATGGTGTCCAAGACCAAAAGTTGATCCATGAACGATCAGGCCCAAAATTGACTTCACAATCGTTGATCCTATCGATCGGCAATCCCCTTTGGATGCAGTAATTCAGAATAGCACTTTCTTTAGAAACTTTATCGATCTTCATTGTCGGTAATAGTTTCGCAAAAAAGAAAAAGTGACAGTGTTTTGAAACAGGATTTACGAGTGTCGCGGAAAAACTAACATACTCATTTTCTCTCATTTCCCAGTCTTCAATTTTGTCAATTAAATATTGGTAAATCTCATTCATCTGGTTTCTTATCAGGACGAAGTTAGAATAATGGCACACAGGAAAGTTCTCGATCATGTATAATTCATTGATCCGTGCAGGAGTGAAAGTGATCCATCTACCTCACACATAAAAGACTCTCTGGTTGATTCCATGCAAATTTGCATAAAATTCATTTACCACAGTATAACACAACACTTCCCATCTTCGCCACACTATCATCTCTTCAATTGCCGTTGAGGGATTATTCAATCCTCAATTTATGAATCCTCGTTCCTTATTCAATCTTTTCTTCATCAGTACCTTATTGAAGATTTGCCGCGCTTTCACACTAATAAACTTTTACCTATTGAACACTCGCATTTTGGGATTATAAGGGGAATTAGATGCCATAAGAATGAAATTGGTGGAGCTTCACGTCATTTTTGGGGGAAATATGACTTTAGGAATTGAATTTGGGAGTTTAAAAGGGTAACTCCAGCCCAAAAACCGCAAAAAATCACCATTCAAGCTCCAGAAATCGCCATCTCGTCGGTCTCGCCATCGGCGGGGTCGAGAGCCCCATCAATGAGCCTCTTTATTTATTTTTCCTGGACTCTCAGGAAAAACCCATCGTCGGTGGCGTCGATGGCGCCGTCGGTGCCCAACGCAAAAATTGCACAATTTTGCTCTGGTCCGAATGCGTTCTAATTTTTCTTTATGTATCCAATTTTTATGATGATTCAAGGGTAAATAAGAGTAGTAGAGCTTAATACTACCGCAAACTAACAATAATTTTAAATAAAAAATACTATAGTCGCAATAAAAGTAAAGATAACTATGGGTTGCCTCCCATAAAGTGCTTGGTTTGACGTCGTCAGCCCGACCTATTCAGGTGTTATTCAAGTTGACTGATCATTAAAACCTCTTCAAAATTTGGTCTTTTATGCTCAAAATATGGTTTTAATCTGTGTCCATTTACTTTAAATCTATTT
>NW_018229743.1:8451-9757 GCF_001263595.1 Phalaenopsis equestris | reverse complement strand
TTCTTTTGGTTAATCTTCCGATCATGCCATAACTTTAGTTTTTCCTTATAAATTCTATCATTATCATAAAACTCATTTCTCAATTCTTCCAATTCATTTAATTGTAACAATCTCTTCTTACCAGCATATTTCAAATTATAATTGAATTCTTTAATCACCCAATATGTTTTATGCTTCAATTCTACTGGTAAGTGACATGTTTTTCCAAAAATCAGTTTGTAAGGAGACATTCCAATAGTAGTCATATAAGCAGTACTGTAAGCCCATAATGCGGTATCCAGTCTAGTGGACCAATATATTATACTAGGGTTTACAGTCTTTTCAATTATTTATTTAATTTCTCTATTAGATACTTTCCGCTAACCTGCTGGTTTGAAGATGATAGGCAGTAGAGAATCTATGAATAATATTAAAATTTTCTGCCAATCTCTGAATGTATTTATTTCTAAAATGGGATCCTCCGTTAGTGATAATCATTCTAGGGATTCTATTTTTCATTAAAAATCTTGAAACACTTTTAGCGTCACAACGAGGTAAAGCTTGTGTTTCAATCCACTTAGAAACGTAGTTTACAACAATAAATATATATAAGTTCCCAAATGAAGGATTAAATGGTCCCATAAAATCTAATCCCTAAACGTCAAAGATCTCAACTTCTAACATGAAATTCAGAGGCATTTCATTTCTTTTAGATATATTGCCTACTCATTGACATCGATGACAAGTTTTTATGTATCTATAAACATCTCTAAAGATAGTAGGCTAATAAAATCCAGCTTCTAAAATTTTATAAGCAGTTTTATCAATCCTAAAATGTCCTTCAAATTCAGAATCGTGACATTTATGAATGATCAGCTCAGTTTCTTCATAAGGTACACATCTCCTCATAATAAGATCTTTACATTGTTTATATAAATAAGGTTCATCCCAAAAATATGCTTTTGTATCATGAATGAATTTCCTTTGTTGTTGCAGTGTCAGCATAGGTGACAAAATATCACTTACAATATAATTAACAATGTCAGCATACCATGGTATTTTCCACTCATTAATATTATAAAGTTATTCATCAGGGAAAATGTTTGTAATTTCATTTTTAGTGTCAGATAATTCATGATTTTCTAATCTTGAAAAATGATCAGCAATTTGATTATCAGTTCCCTTCCTATCAATAACCACAAGATCAAATTCTGGCATCAAAAGTATCCAACCAATCAACCATGGTTTGACATCCTTCTTTTGCATTAAATATTTAATAGCAGAGTGATCAGTGTGCACAACACATTTATTCCCAATTAAATAAGAT
>NW_018229743.1:7157-8423 GCF_001263595.1 Phalaenopsis equestris | reverse complement strand
AGTAACAATATAGTTAATTTGTGCATCATTAAGAGTTTTACTAGCGTAGTATATAACTTTAAAAATCTTTTCATACCTTTGTCCAAGGATAGCTCCAATAGCATAATCACTAGCATCACACTTCAGTTCAAATGGTTTCTCCCAGTTAGGTGAATTTATAATAGGGGCTGTGATTAGTTTTTCCTTTAATAACTCAAAGGCATTTAAACAGTTTTTAGTAAATTCAAAATTTTTGTCTTTTTCTAGAAGTTGGCATAGAGCTTTAGTAATTTTTGAAAAATATTTAGTAAAACACCTGTAAAAACCAACATGTCCAAGAAAACTCCTAACCACTCTTACATTAGTAAAAGGTGCTAGTTTAAATATAACTTGAATTTTGTAGGGTCTGCTTCCATACCATCTTCCAAAATTTTATGCCCTAACATAATTCCTCCTGCAACCATAAATTGACATTTCTCCCAATTTAGAACCAAATTAGTCCTTTCACATAACTCCAAAACTTATTTAAGATAATTTAAGCATGTGTCAAATGATGTTCCAAATACAAAGAAATCATCCATAAATACCTCTATTACTCTAATTTTAATTTTTGTTTACTCACTCCCAGGCAACGACGCCAAAAACTTGATCGCAACTTTATATATGCTTAAGAATATAAGTATTTAATACTGCTGCTAAAAGAATTAATTCCTCAGCAACTATACCAAAACTTAATAGCAGTTATAGATTTGATAAATATGGATGTAATAAATATTCAATAATTGTAAAGTCACACTCATTAACGCAAGTATATGTATCGCTCAAGTAATATAGGGCTCTAATGGAGTCCCAGATAACAATCCCACAGGGAGTAAGATTAGAAGCTATGAACTAAGATTTTAGACAAAGAAATACTTTAATTGCAACAACAAAATTGAATTTGCATATCTGTCACTAATAGGCAAATGAAATAAATATATAATTTTCTTAATAACTCTTAATAACTAATTATGCTAATGAGGTTTTTAATGTGATATTCAATATATAAGAAAGCATCCTTCTCCTTGTCATGAAATTATAGTGAATGGATAAAATGAATCAGTTTAATTTGTATTGTGCCAAATAGGAGCATACCTATTCTTTACACATTGGTCCATGCATAAAGAACATTGACTAATCCTACGCTTGTTTACTGATTCTGCGACTAGGCTGGGAGGATACCGACTCTCACTTCGGAGCTCCCATGTTCCCCTCACCTGAGGGCTAACATATACACTTCAACACCCA
>NW_018229743.1:5110-7147 GCF_001263595.1 Phalaenopsis equestris | reverse complement strand
TCTGTCACTCTAAAATCTCCAATTCTACGCCCGATAATATTATTTCCTTATTTATTTGTAGCCAACTTCCAAGGGCTTTGACCTCCTTAAACTTGGATGTAATCCTCACTTTAGTTGTAAAGCTCAACATATTTTAACAAATCAATTGGCCAGATTGAAAGTAAATTAAGATCAAAGTTGAAAGATCATGACAATTTCTTAAACATTTCATGGCTTCACCAATTGAAATCACCATTTCACAAATCTCAAGACAAGGAGAAAGACAGAGAAAACTACTCAGATCTCATGGAAAAAGCACAAAAAAACTAGGAATTCATATATAAAAGCAAAGTCATACAAACTACAACAATAAATAAACTTATCTCTAATTTCTCCTCAAGAAAACTCCTCGAAGTTCCTCTAAATCTCTTCCTTTCTTTACAGTACACATAATTCCTCTTCGAAGTGGCAAGGAAGAAGAAATCTCTCACTTTCTCTCCACTCTTACAATCTCTCAAAGAATTCCATACAATTTAGATTCTCTACACTTTTTCCACACTTCAATTTTGAGCCTCCTCCTCTTTATTTTCGGCCAAAGTCTTCTTTTAAAGTTGTAGATGAGCTTTCCAAAGAGTTGCCCAAGCACCCCTCCAAAATTCATCATCATTCAAAGCCTAATTGGACATAACCGCCGAGCTCACCATAGGCGGCCTCAAGGACGCCGTCGGCGGACCTTCTAAGTGAATTAATTCTGGAGTCTCAGAAAATTCTCGCCGTCGGCGCCATTGGGCTTGCCATCGGTACCCTAGTTCAATTCTTCACATTTTGGTCCTTTTCACTCCAAATTCGCTCATTTTTGCATATTTTTGCTCCAATGACCCTAATTCATCATTCCTGTAACAAAACATTAAAAATACATTTCTTTAAAGTGCAATATCATCAAAAATAGTATAAAATAGGTATGAAAATCTCAAAATATTTTCCTTTCATCATCCACCTTAGTGCTGACTCGTCCCACAAATTATGTTCCGAAGTGTTGTCCGACTTGATCTCGACCGTCCATCCAATACACGCGCGATCAGACGGCTCCTCGTCATCATCCCCGATAGCCTAGCCCGAGAACCGTCCATCTTCTAGCCTTAAGATCTCTCTCATTTCTTAAACAAATTAAGTGAATTTTTTTTTAAATGCTCGTCTAGACTGTAGGAACATATCCATATGGTTATGATGCCATGAAATCAACTCAAAACAAATGAAGAGTTCAAATAGGCTCGAGAATAAGAGAAGTTTTATACCTTGGCTCTAAGAAGTGAAGCTTCAATCAAAGGGTCTTAGCACGTTTCTTGAGATAAAAGGAGGCTAAGGATTGAGCCTCTGATCTTGGTGTAAAGCCTAGGTATGATTTTGTCAAGACCAATTATGGGTGTTGGTCTAGAGCTTTTGTAGAGGCTATTTTAGAGGGTAATTTGATGTGGCTTTTTCTTCTCTTATTTTTGTGAAGGTGTGGGTGAAGTTAATTTGAGTTTGGTAGATTGTGGAAGTGTATTGGGCTCTGTTCTGATTTCTGACAAGATTTCGAGCTCAAAATTGAACTCCAGCAGTGGAAATTGGTGAGGGAAAACGGTTGGAATACACTGAGGGGATCTTAGGGAAGCTCTGTGGTCAGTTTAGGGAGATCTCTCTAAGAAATTTTCAGTAGACCCTTCCATGTCTTGAGCTTTCCAAAGAGTTGCCCAAGCACCCCTCCAAAATTCATCATCATTCAAAGCCTAATTGGACATAACCGCCGAGCTCACCATAGGCGGCCTCAAGGACGGCGACGGCGGGACGTGCAAGTGAATTAATTCTGGAGTCTCAGAAAATTCTCGCCGTCGGCGCCATTGGGCTTGCCATCGGTACCCTAGTTCAATTCTTCACATTTTGGTCCTTTTCACTCCAAATTCGCTCATTTTTGCATATTTTTGCTCCAATGACCCTAATTCATCATTCCTGTAACAAAACATTAAAAATACATTTCTTTAAAGTGCAATATCATCAAAAATAGTATAAAATAGGTAT
>NW_018229743.1:0-2724 GCF_001263595.1 Phalaenopsis equestris | reverse complement strand
AATGGTGAGGGTTCCTTGTCTAGTTTTCCAAGAATAGTAAATAGGAAAGTCTTATGGCTAGACCTTAGGATACTAAAGAGGAAAAACTAAACCTCAACCAAAAGTGAGGTCAACAGGCCTCAACTAGTCTGACTCCTTGGGGTAGTAGATTGTAGAGTACCTCTAATTTATCCCATGTCGCCTGAAAAAATTGTTAATTTTGGTGCTTTTAAAGGCTGAATTATTGTCCAAGATGATTCTACAAGGAAAAGCAAAACATTAAAAAAATATGAGTTTTTAAGAAATGAATAATGTGATGCACTTTGACTTCTCATAATGGCACCATCTCTGTCCACTTTGAGAAATAGTTTGTCGTTACAAGAATGAATCTGTGCCCCTTCAAAGATAGAGGGTCTTATTAGATCCACTATATATGTGCCCCAACACTCAAATGGATTGATGCAATTATTGGGTGTAGCACATTATGAGGTTGATGTGAGACCACTTTTTGTATCTGAAACTGATGGTAGCTCTTAGTAGTTTTCATGCAGTCATTCACCATCATTATGCAATATTATCCCATCTTCTTGATCGTCATTTTCATTTTCAAGTTTGGATGTTAAGGACCGGATAGTCAAGCATGTACCTTTTTGGCGATGTCATGTGCCCTTAACTTGTTTAAACACCTCAACCACTTTTGATAAATGGATCTCTTATACAATGCGCTATCAACTAGGGTGTATGAAAAAGCTCTCTTTTTGATCTGATGTGCTGCTAACTTATCCTTTGACAATTCTTGGTATTTAGGTATTTGATGAACGGTTGTTGCCAATCTTGTGTATATTCAGCTACAGCAACCACTGTCTCTTCACTACCTAATTTATATAGGTTTTCCAAGTCAATCTGATATAGCACTTGTCTTCCTTGAGTTGTGATGTTAATTGAATCTTTCGCGGACATGCAAACTTTTTAGTGAGCTTAATCAAAGCATCTGCATGAGCATTATCTTTTCTTGGTACTTGGTACATCTTTACAGTAGGTATCTGTTCTAATAGTTTCACGGCGTAAATGTGGTACTGCTCTAACCTGGGCTTCAGAATCTTATATTATCCTACCACTTGCTAAATGACTTGTTGCAAGTCATCATAGATATCAATATCTGTTATCTCCATTAGAATTGACAACTCTAGCCCTGTTATCAAAGCCTCATACTCTACCTCATTGTTCAGACATGGCTTTGTTATGTGGTAAGAGAACCTGAGCATTGCTCAATGTGGCATAATGAAAATCAAACTAATCCTTGCTTTGCTAGGTATTATTGTTCATTATTCCTTTTCTCTTTGGGTTAACGAAGCTCTATCGAAGTACAACTCCCAACATTGAGAATTGGGATTTCTTATATTCATCACTTGTTCATTGGTAAATTGTCATTTAGCGAAGAACTATCTAGCAATTGGTGTGATGTAAAGAAATCTGTCCTTTGATAACTCGAAGATGTATGAAAGTTATATCGAATTGCAATAAAATCATCAATCACCTTGCTAAACTCTCAGAAAGTATCGGGCGGGTCATCAAATATTACAGCAGATTATCCTTCAAGATAAAGTTGACCTTATGAGAAAGCATATAATGTCTAAGCTTTTTAGTGGCAAAAACTAAAGCTAGACAATACTTCTCAATAGGTGGATACTTTACCACTCCTGGTATTAGACAACAACTTAAGTAGTAAAGGGCATTTTTCTTACCCTTCTTGCTGACCTGGGCTAATAGAGCTTGAGGGAGTTGTTAAATGTCACGGTATAAAATATCAATGATCGACCTAAGATTGGGGTTCCTAACACAAGAGGTGTCATTAAGTATTATTTAATACATTTAAAGGCATGTTGGAATTTCTCGTTCCAAGTAAACTTGGCATCAGTTTTTATAAATGCAGAAAAGGGCTGACATCATCCTGATAGATTTGATATAAAGTGTCATAGATATGTAAATTTACCATGAAAGGATTGTAGTTGCTTCAAGGTTTTGGGAGGTGTCATTTCTAAGATAACTTTAATTTTCTTTAGATTGATTTCAATCTCATGATGATTGACAACAAATCCTAGAAACACCAAAGCCGCACCTTAAGAGATTAATTTTAAGATTAGTTTACCATAATCTTTTATAGAAAATACTTAAATCATACAAGTGATCCTCTTTTCTATTGCTTTTAATAACCTAATATGCCACGTAGTACTCCACTTGGTTGTGAATGAGGTCTTAAAAAATTCTCATGGCTCTTTGATAAGTTGCTACAACATTCAGCTGTCCGTATGAACTCACTGTTTAATAATAGAACCAGGTTCGTGTTATTAAGACAATGAGTGTTGCATCTTTTTGTGCCATGTTGATCTGATTATGCACGGATGATCTATCCATGAAAGAAAAGATTTCATGTGCAGGAGCAATGTCTACCATTAATTCTGGAATTTATAATGGGAATTCATCCTTTTGGCAAGATTTATTTAAATAACTGAAGTTAATGCAAATTTAGATTTGTTTGTTCTTCTTTCTGATTAGCAATATTTGTCTAATCATATTGGATATTTTTCCTCTTATAAAGTTAGCATTTATCAATTTCCTTACTTTGGTAATGACTTGTTGTTCTAACTTGAGATGCATCCTTCTAGGAGCTTGCTTGACCGAGTACATATTCTGATCCACTCTAAGCCTATGAACTTGTTGACCTCACTTTTGGTTGAGGTCTAG
>NW_018229742.1:0-1011 GCF_001263595.1 Phalaenopsis equestris | reverse complement strand
CCATATTGACCCCACCTACTAAGTGCTAAAGGTTAAGATTGATATGTAGAACTTCAAGTTAAGCAGATAAGAGTTTGAAATTTCTAATAGTGAGGGTTCCTTTCTAGTCCTCTAGGAATAGTCAACATGAAAGTCCTATGGCTAGACCCTAGGCTACTAAAGAGAAAAAAACTAGACCTCAACCAAAAGTGAGGTCAACAGAACAACAACAAACTTGACATGAAAACTATAAAACCTTTTAAACCTTATACCTTAGGACTTCCACTTTAACGAAGAGCTTAAAGCTAATATAGTGGGCAGTAAGACGAGGATGAAGAGAAGAACAACTTCGAGAGAGCAACATGATCTACGACCACATATCTTTCTCTATAATCAAATAACAAGCCATGGGATTTTGAGGTAGTTCATTCAGTGCGACATAAATCTTCAACTTATTTTTAGGCTTTGCACAATCATGTTGTGCAATCTAAGCCCTAACTCGTTTTAGGCTCCGAGTTCGTCGTTTGTCACGACGTAAATCCTCCTATCTTCCAAGCTATTCGTATGACCGTGTCATACGAGTGTAAGTCCAAAATAATAAAATTGGCAGGATGAAAAATCAAGTTGTATCATTTCTAAATTGAAGCCAAACAACATGATAGCTTGGGAAGTCACCAGGGTTTTCCTTAGATCAATGACATCTCCTACTTTTCATTCTTTTGGATTCCTGAAAATAATTGTTCCTATTTGACATAATCGTTTTTGAACTTCCAATGTCCAGCTTTGAAAACCCGAACTTTGTAATTCTTGAGAGTAAAACCACTAGTCTGAATCAATAGTATTCTTAAGCGACATCTATTACTTAAGATGTAATTAACTATAGGGGCTTGCCTTTATAGGGAAATTTGAAACTCAGTTTAATATAAACCTTATCTAATCTTCTATATTAGATAGGAGAACTTGTCGGCTTAAAAAAAAGTTTCACAGACCAAACGGGTGTCATAAATTCTGTAGTTTATTTAATCAAACCTT
>NW_018229741.1:570-865 GCF_001263595.1 Phalaenopsis equestris | reverse complement strand
GCTTAACGATTTATCCTGTAAATACCCTTATTACTCAGTAAACCGTGATATCTTAGTTATCCCTAAGAATAAGGTAATTGTCACTTATCATTTAATTTGAAAGTTATGGGGATGAAGATACTTAAAGAGGCAAGTTAATGTAATTTGAACCTTAGCCAAATTTTTAATCCTAATTGGGCTTAGTGGTGTTTCAAGGATGTTTGATTTAATTATGTTTATTTATTTAATCAATTTTTTATTTAGCCTAAGTCATCACTAAGCCCTTAAGACCTAGGTGAGTGTCTTAATTTGTTTT
>NW_018229741.1:0-504 GCF_001263595.1 Phalaenopsis equestris | reverse complement strand
ATAGGGGTATTAAATTGATTAATTATTGGCTTCAAAAGTCATACCCCTAAGTCTAGGATCATTTAATTTTAATAAACTCCCAAATTTTAATAATTTAGAAATTTATTAATCTTAATTAAGAAAGCGAGATTGTTTTCTACCAATTAACCCCTTTGTGTTTCAAACATCAAATCAATTGATTAAGATTAGAGGTTACCCATTTTCCTCCTTGAATTAAGCCTAAATGTTAGTTAAGGCAAAATTTTCAAAATTACATATTTGCCCCTAAGGCTCTAACACCTCATAATTTGTCAAATTCAATTCAAATGACTTTAAAATTTTTATCATACCTCATTCATGGGTCAATTAGGACATCAGAAGAGAAAATATGATTTTTTGAAATTTAATTTAATTTATATAATTATCTTCATACAAAAATAGGATTTTTCAAAAAAAAAATCCTAACTTGACTAAGGTAAATTGTAATCTTTTGAAATTTTTACTGGAGGTAGAGCTAAACTAGAG
>NW_018229740.1:0-8637 GCF_001263595.1 Phalaenopsis equestris | reverse complement strand
ATGAATAATTTGAGCATGAGATTCTAGCATGGAGAAGGAAGTAGTAAAAAATTTTAGTTTTAACTAGATGAGAGCATTAAAAGAACGTATGAAGTAATTGATGCTTCATTTAGAGGAGAATTTTAATTGACCAATAGGAAAGAGGGTAAAAATTGGTATAAGTAGAAAGCTTAGTTTCAATTAAGCAAATAGCATCCTGACTATGCTCTTTAACAATGCTTTTGTAGCTAATGATGCATACATCACCATTAAGGCCATAAACATTCCTGACATGATGCATACATCACCATTAAGGCCATAAACATTCTTGTCATTAATGTTTGGATAAAAGATATATATATATATATATTTTTGTTGATAATGGGTACCTTACTTAGGTCTGCCATTTTTGGCTTTAAAGGGGATAGGTTGAGTAGAGGAAGAGGGGGCAAAGTTGATAGAAGTAGATAGTTATCAAAAAAGATTAAAGACAAGTTAGAAAAGGGGGTTGATTTGAGGGTGTTCTAGTGAGGTGTTAATGTTTGTGTTAGTAAAGAATGTGTTTAGAGAAGAAGAATGTGGTATTTAGATGTATAAGCAAAGGAGGTATCAAGTAAGTTTCAAAGCTATTGATGGGGGTAGAGGCTGGGATGTAGAGGCAGGGGGCTCTAGGTGACTTGGCGAGAGGTATGCTGATGTTAATATGTGTGCGAGTGGGGAAAGGGAGGCCCCATCTCAGAGAGAAGATGCGAGATCCACTTTGGCTTGTATTTGTGTGTGTGTGTGTGTGTATTGAATCCATATTTGTCCACTGAGGCATACCCAAATAATTTGAATAGTAAAAACCTTGAGGAAGATGCGAGAGAGACAAAGATGAAGAAAGAATGAGAGACCACACACAGACTTGCCCCATAAGGGTGAGCTGAGATATTCCCAACCTCTGTGACCTAATTTATATATTTTAATTGGGGTTTACAAGAGAGAAGGGGAGAGAGATCTCCATGCAATGTGGGTCTAGTGAGAAGAGCCTCAAAAGGCTAAAGCCTGGAGAGGCAAAGAGCTTTGGGGCCAAAAAATCCTCTAATACATGCTATGAACCTCCTATTTATAGTAGATAGAAGACCCACATGTGTAAAATTACATGATTGCCTCTGTTTTAATATGGACATTACAAGATATTATTTTCCTCTGGTGTGTATATGTTTTTTCATATTTATAATTAATTTTGATACCTTCTTGTGTGGACGCTTATCGACCTTTGCTCCGGGAAGTCGGTCAGCTCTTGGTTTGTAGATCGGTCGGTCTTCACTCTGGAAGACAAGCTTTGATTGTGGTAGCCGATTGGCTTTGGGGCGGGCATTTGGCATGCTAAATTATCTTTCCTTGGTGATCTCTGAAGATTTTTAGGAATTTTTGAGGAGCAATTGAAGGAGCTTCAAGTTGATACTTGTGAGCTTGTTTGGGGGTTAGATCTAAGATGGATCTTTGATGCAGATGTTTGTCTCTTATTGTCTAGGGCGAGACCCTTTAGTTTTCGAGTTGGCCCTCAGCGGATCGACATTCCTTCAATCGTTTGGATGTCGGTCGGTTGGTGGTCTTCTACTGGTCAACTTCACGAGTGCTTGTAGCATTTTGTCATAGGGATGATCATAATTTCATCACCTTTAATCCAGACCGTTAGATTGTCTCAAGATTTATACATATTATTTTTGGGTATATATATTAAATTTTATAATATTCTTGTTTCTTAATAGTGACATATATATATATTAAATTTCCTAATATTCTTGTTTCTTAATAGTGACAACTGTGATAAGGATAAATTTTTTTTAATACAATAAATCAAACATTAATAGTCATAATGTAATGTAATGATTATACTCCATATATTTTCATGCCCAAAACCCTTATATATAGGGCATGGTGGGCGGTTCTCAATATCTTGAGTTTGTCCCTCTTTGCATCCACTTGGCTTTTATGTCATCCTCATGGAGAAAGGATCTGATTCAGTGCTTAAAATCATCGACCGGGTGAAGTTGATGGTTGCCTTTTGAGTAAACCGTCAGTCGGAAGTCGAGCTGAGGAAAAAAAAATTGGGAGAAAAGAGTGACTAAGAAGTTGAAGCCATTTGAGCGAGTGGCAAGTGAGGAGTTGACAGACTCTATTTGGGACATGAGGAGTTGATGGACTCAATCCAGAACATGAGGAGTTGACATACTCAATCTAGAACATGAGCAGTTGACGAAATCGATCTGGGTGGTGTTGTGGATGTGTTGGTGTCTTAATGTGTTAGTGTGTGGGGGTGTTTATGTGTGGAGGTGGTGACAGTGGTGATGTGTAGACGGTGTTATATTGTGATGTGGAGGGGCATTATTAATGATACCGTGGCATTCCTATTTTTCTTTGAGTTGCGATATTGTGGCATTCTTATTTATATTAATTAGTTTTCTTCATGATAGTAATACAATAGTTAAGAGAAATGAGACCAGTTCATCTGCAATGTGGGATAAATGGACAAAATTAATATTTGGTGACCTTTGCCTCAAGGAGGTCGAACTGGGAAATAGGCCGACAACCTATTTCAAAAAAGAAGAGTGACAATTTTTTTTGGGAAATAGGCAGAGATATTGACATGAGCATTTCTGAAATGTCCCATGTTTTTTTGTCAATTTTTAATTTATTTTCAATTCCTACAACATGTTTTATGAATTCGTAGGTGGTGCCTGCTGCAAAAAAAAAAATAAATACAGTGGAATTGATCCTGAGCTGGAGGAGAAGTTGGATCGTATGTTTGGAGGTGTCGTGACAATAGATAACAATGCAAGTGCCCCCAGTGAAACGAGGTTTGGTGGCATCCCAAAAATTTGAGAGCTGATCAAACATGTGATTCCAATAAAGGCCCCAACACAGACCTATGTGAAGTTGAGTCCAGGAGCCAGTCAAAGCGTCCTCGGGTTGAAAAAAAAGAGGGAGCTTCTTTCCTTAAAAGCTAGATCTCACAGTTGGTGGCTTCATGCATCAATGACTCCGACCCATCACAAGCAACTTCTGTCCTGCAGGTTATGTGAACTCTGGATGCAACTCCAAAAATTTATGAGAACAAATTGTTATATTTATTCTCTGTGAAGTTGTGTGAAGATTTGATCCAGATAGAGTTTTTATAACGATGCCTGCTACCCGTTGGGTGACTTAGCTACATTATTTTCTTGGGAGCAGTGACATTTGAGGGACTCTTTTTTTATTAGATTCTTGTGGGACATTTCTATTTATTTATGATTTTTTGTGATATTTTGGATATTTATGCTGCTTTGGACATTTCATTTTAATTGAGAGCTTCTCATTCCTTGTTATATATTGTATTTACTTTTGTAAGGTTATTTGCTTATGTTGGATTTGTTTGTGACCTTATATGATTGTAGTCAATTCATTAATGCTTATGTGTTAGCCACTCCGACATTGAAATACATTGATGCAAATAGAGAAAGGGGCAGAATGAGAGTTGCAGCTACAGTATGCTTGATGTACAAATATTACGACTTGTACATAGAGTGCTTCCATTGCATGAAATCCTCATTTGTTGATAATAAATGTGTTGGAGAGTTGCTCGCTGTCCAATCGTATGTCACATGTGGTATTCACTGATGTGTTGGAGGAACTATACAAAAATCATGAACTTCACAGCTCATTTAGAACGACTTTATGAGAGGTGTTAGCAATAATCCTCTACTTATTATCATAGAATGAATCAATGTGATGAACTATGGAGCGATCTCAACACTCTTTTGAAATGATTTGCAGATACTTCTCAATAAGGTTGAATGCACTGTCACTTTTTCTTCAGAAAGTAATAAAACTAGCATATCCTGCATTCAAATGGACCTCCATATAGATTTCACACGATGCACCATATATGCCATACTTTAAGGTAATTTACATATTTATTAGAATCAATTTTCATATAAATATTGTAATTACGAAACCCTTTGTTATTTTTATAGAATTATATTTGAGTAATTGATGTAGCGCACGTTGATACACATGTTCCAAATAATGAGAAGATCGCATTCAGCAGCCGTTATGGGTCGCCAACGCAGATGTTCATCAGTATGCGACTTCAACATGAGTTTCACTTTTGTCATGACTGGTTGGGAGGGCAGTGCTCATGATAGTAGAATATTCAAATATGTAACATAGATTAACAAATACAACTTCTCACATCCATCCATTGGTTCGCCTGAGACTAAGCAGGTCCTAATTATTTTTTCCTTCAACATTATTCATTCATTTCACATCATATAAATATTATTTAGTCAATTAGGTATCTATTGCAAAAAGGGTATCACAAGCCCAATCATGATACAAGATACCACTTACCTTATTTTGAGTGAGCCAACAATGTTGCGCGGGACATGAATTAAATGTTGAACAAAAGACATGCATTCTTACGTGGTGTTATTAAGATGACTTTTGATATTTAGAAGAAGAATGAGTTGTACTTTGCCATATGTCATCTTACCCGTTTCTAAAAATTGTACAGATTGTGATTGCTACAATGATTCTTCATAAGTATATTCAATGACATCCTTATCACAATGATAACAATTTTCAGAGGACGGACGATGATCAAGAACATGTCCCTATCGAGACATATAAATACCGTCTTGGATAGTCTTTGTTACAGACCGAAAATGATGTTCTTAAGACATGCATGAAAGATGTGGAAGCTGTAAGCGAGAAGGTAGAGTTCAGTAAACGAATTACACATGCAATATTTTGAGGGTGATTGGAGGTAATGTTAGTTTTTATCATATTATTAATTGTAATGGTTGTTAACGACATTCATTTTTTATTGTATTAGTATTTTATAAAATTCATGATTATTTTTGTTCTTTATGCATTTGATATTTACTATTTTTGTTTTTTACGTAATTTGTATGTTTTTTTCTATTAGTTGGTTTTGAAGGTCTATGATGAGACATTTTACCTTATGAATTCTTTTGTAAGACTTGTATGTTGCTACTTGTTAGTGTCACATATGAAATCCTAATGAATGCAACCAAGTTCCTCTATTTTTTTGTGCTACAATTTTTGACGTTCTTTTGAATGACCTGTTTTGGTGATATGCATTTGTGACACAAACGAGCTTGGTCTTACGTGAGTTGAAAACAACCAATAACCCTTTTTTTATAAGGATTGTTGTCTTCTTGTGATGACAAATCTGTTGGTTTATTTACTGAGTTCATTGAGACCTCATAAATGTATAAAACTATAATTAATTATTTATGTTATCAATTTTTACTTTTGTTATGTCTAAGGGCATGTTTTTTTAAGCATTCAAAAAAGATGGGCTCGAGAGTTTCTGGTTTCTCTAAAGAATTGCACTGTTACTATGGACTTCAAAGTTCCCTGCTAACTTCATGCCAGTCACATAGCTACAAGTGACAATTTTACAGGTGCCCACGGAGAATCACAAAAAATTGTGATTATTTTCGGTGGGTAGATAAACTGAAAGATTCTACAGCTGAAACTGATTGAAAATGAAAAGTATTCCTGGAGGATAGCTTAGCTTGTGACATAGGTTGTTTATATTTTAAAAATAATATTATTATATTATTAATTATTATTTTAATAGTTTTTTTTAAATTTTAGTAGTAATGCCATCCACTGTTAAGTGAGTTGTCATTATTATTTTGTAATGTTCTGTACTGAATATTTACTTTTAAATTATAAAATGTACTGATGTAAACAATGATGTTTTGGACAACTTTCTAACTGCTTTGTTTTTCAGACCACTACGACAATTCTGTTTGGGGAACTATTTTTTTGTTGTTTTTTAGAATTTTCTATGGTAGAAAACTGTTTTTTATCAACTTAAACTGTTAAAGTGTTGTAGCTGCTAGAAAGACGTGGTCCGATTTTTTGAGAATAACACAAATTTGTAATAACCATCATAGTTTTTTTTAAATAGTTTCTTCTGCAACAACTTCTTCTAATAGTTGCACCTGCCTCAAATAGACCCTTAACCATCTAAACTTTAAATATAATATTTTAACCACTTTTTCATTATACTACCCTCCATTACTTACCAGTGAATGCATTGAATGAAAGTTTTGTGTGGTAAAAAATGTTATATTTAGAGTTTTGGGTTCTTAAAATTTTAGATTTTAAGTTTGAGTGATTAAGGTTATATTTGTGGCGGCACTGCGGCGGCGGTGCGACATTACATCTTAGTTTTTCATGTTTGGTAAAATGCGTTTTGCGTGTGTTCTAAAAATGTTACAACTCAAAGTCCATTTTATTCCATGCCACAAAACCTTTGATGCATCTAAAGTTGCAGTAGTATTCATGAAGGAGGTTGTCTGTTTACATGGTGTCCCATCCTCCATAGTGTCCGATAAAGATGTCAAATTTGTAAGCTATATTTGGAAGACTCTGTGGGAAAAAATGGGAACCAAGTTGATGTTTTCAAGTGCATTTCACCCCCAAACTGATGGTCAAATTGAAGTGATCAACAGGAGTTTAGGGAACTTACTACGCTGTCTTGTTGCGAATCACGTTATCAGCTGGGATATGATACTTTCTCATGCAGAGTTTGCCTTCAATAACTCTGTTAATAAATCAACAGGTTGTGCTCCATTCGAAGTGGTTTATGGGTTTCGACCCAACACTCCACTAGATATCAACTCATTACTGTTGTCACCCAGGCCAAGTGAGATTGCAGTGGATTTTTCTAGTTATATGTAAACTATTCACGAAGAATGCAAGCGGCGCCTTACGTTCCACACAAATTCCTATGCAGCGTTAACAAACTCAAAATATAAGGATCGTCAATTTAACAACGGGGATCTGGTCCTTGTTCGGTTAAGGTCAGAACGTTTTCCTCCGGGGAGTTTTACCAAGCTTCATGCCCGTCGAACAAACCCTTTTAAAGTTATCAAGAAATTAAGAACTAATGCCCATGTTATTGAGCTACCCTCCAACTTCGGCATTAGCCCAGTGTTTAACAGTGAAGACCTTACTGCATTCAAAGGAGATGACCGTGACTTTTTTGCACTGCCAGCTCGAAACGAATCATCGATCATGCGAATGCTAGAAAATACAATACCACTAGATGAGATTGTTGTCATTCTAGAACATCAATTTGTTTCGACTCTCCGGGGAAGATATTTCAAGTTCTTAGTTCAATGAAAAAATCGTTCAAATTCAAACTCTGTTTGGTTACAAGCATTGAGCTCCAACGTTTAAATCCACATCTTTTTGCTACTTACCGTCAACATAACTTGCCGGAGTCAAATTCTCCAGGAGCGCCGACAATTGATGCAAATCCAGAGAAAATTATGGAAGGAGATTTGGAAACCCAGACAAATCAGGAAGGGCAATAAATTCTAATTTCAAATTCAAAATTCAAATTAAAGTTTTAAATTATAGAAGAAGATTTGGAAACCGAGACAAATCAGGAAGAACAATAAATCCTAATTAAAGTTTCAAATTCAAATTCAAAATTCAAAATTCAAAATTCAAAATTTGAATTTGAATTAAGAAGCTCAATTAAAGGCTCCCGTTTTAGAAGTTAATTAAAGTTTTTCTTTTTCATGTTATGTTGTCCTTTATGTTATGTGTTTATTTGCTTTCCTAAAAGTAATTTTCTAGGTTATTACCTTCCCAGTTGGGATGGGAGGTTTGTAATATGTTTCTATTATTTAAATGGAGTAAGAAAAAAAATAGGGGCATTGACTATTGCTACTACTTCATAAGTTCTTTTGAATTCCGTTGGTGAGTTTCCAACAACAAGCGCAGAGGGATTCTGCTTTGCCCCTCTCTTGAGTCCAACGAAATATTGAACTTAAGGGAAGACATCAACTGCGAGTTACAGACATGAGATGACGACTTCGTAGTGTGGGAACTTTGATCATTTTTGATACCAAGTTTGATGCCTTCCCTTAAGTTCAATATCTCATTGGACTCAAGAGAGGGGCAAAGCAGAATCCCTCTGCACTGTTGGAAATTCACCAACGGAATTCAAAAGAACTCATGAAGTAGTAGCAATAGCCAATGCCCCTATTTTTTTTCTTACTCCATTTAAATAATAGAAACATATTACAAACCTCCCATCTCAACTGAGAAGGTAATAACCTATAAAATTACTTTTAGGAAAGCAAATAAACACATAACATAAAAAACAACATAACAAAAAGAAAAACTTTAATTAACTTCTAAAATGGGAGCCTTTAATTGAGCTTTTTAATTCAAATTCAAAATTTGAATTTGAAACTTTAATTAGGATTTATAGCCCTTCCTCCTTCCTGATTTGTCTCGGTTTCCAATTCCTCCTCCATAATTTGAAACTTTAATTTGAATTTTGAATTTGAAATTAGTATTTATTGCCCTTTTTTGTCCGGGTTTCCAAATCCTCCTCCATAATTTCCTCTGGATTTGCATTATTAGGGGATTCATTTCTGTACATTATATGATCGACTGTGCACGTATTCAATCTACAAGGTTAAGCCAATTGGTGTGGACAAGCTGCTACTATGTCAAACTACAGTTAATTCAGCCGCCCAACTTTGAATAAATCCATCCACTAACAGGCTCTACTGGTTGCCCTCATATGATCCACACACACGCCAGTTCGGGAACCTCTAACAACGAAAAACAAAA
>NW_018229739.1:0-5650 GCF_001263595.1 Phalaenopsis equestris | reverse complement strand
GACTGATCATTAAAACCTCCTTAAAATTTAGTCTTCTACTGGCCCCTTTAGTTGAGATTTGGTTTGATTTAGGGACGGTGACCCCCAGTTTTGAGGTACTCTGGTGACTAAGCTAGCCGACAGGGCTAGGGGAGGTGGCTAGGAGTTCATGTGAGCCAGTGGGATGGTTAATTACATTTAACCCTTAATGGCAAATGATGATGGGGGAGATTTTTGGTTAAGACCCATAAATGGGCATGGATTCCTTAATTTAGGGATCCAATCGTACATAGCTCACCATGGCTAGTTTGAGGGGGTTTAGCCTAGTCCATGGAGTACGCGCAGTGGCTGTAGAGTCATAAATTTGGTGGCTTTAGGGTGGCAAGGCTAATTTTGGTGTATGGGTCCAATGTGGGTCAAAATGACCAAAGGTTGGGTTTGGGCTAGGCTAGCCCTGACTTTAAGCCCAATTAATTGATTAACATTGTGTAGATGATTGTAATTAAAGTTTTTGGTGAAGGATTGAAATGATTTTGAGCTCAATTGGGGGTTCAATTTGAAGGATTTTCAAATTTTGGTCTATTTTGGTATGTTGGGCTAGACTTGGGTCTAGATTGGGATAGGCTTGGGCTATGTCCAAATTTTTTTGTTGATAATGGCCTATAGGAACACCATGAAGAGTTTTAAACATAAATTGGGTGTCAATTTTGGGGTTAGGGCAATTAATTTGGTGGAATTTAGAGGCATGGACAGTTTGGGTGGAATTCGGGAAATTTTGGATTTAGGGCAAAAATTTAAAAAAATTTAGACTTCACCAATACAATTTGAAGGTCAAGTTTGGTGTATAGGAAGGAATGAAAAGTTTATGATTCAAATTAGGGTACATTGAGTTGGCTATGGGTTCAATTTGGTGGGATTAAGCATAGGGCCAAAATTGGGGGTTTGACTTAGATCAAAATTAAGCTCAAAGAATGGGCCAATTAGGCTTGCATTTGGTTTAGATTGGTCATATGAAAGGTGAATTTAAGTTTAGAATTGAAATTGAAGAAAATTGGGCTCACATTAATGGACATTTGAGGTAAATTTGGGAAAATTGAGCCCTTAAAGGCAATTTGGGGGTTTGGTTAAAATGGTAAAATTGGCCAAACTAGGTTCAATTGATGGGTCCAAATTGGTTTTAGAAACATTTGGAGTGATTTTGGAGGTTTTGGGAAAATTTGGGGTGCCAACGATATTTTTGTAGTTTTGGTCATTTTAGGGGTATTTTGGTAAATTTGGAATTTTTGGGTAACTTGGGTATTTTCAAAAGGTTTGAAATGATTTTTGAACAAATTTGGATATTTTGGGTGAATTTGGTGTTTCAAGAGTATTTATGTAATCTGGGGGGATTTAGGGGCAAAAGGCCAAGTTGAATATTTTGGTAGGGTTGGGGTACCAACCACCATATATTAGCTATGGACCAATGGAAACCCCATTTGGGTCCTCTATATACTAGTCTTAGCTAAACCCTAGCCTAGGGCCAGTGGGTTTAAGGGACCATCTACATAAGTCTTTGAAAAGATCAAGGGATCAAAGTCAAGAAATTTTTGGTTTATAGTTGTGAGTGATTGTGAGTGAGGGTGAGTGAGAGTGAGTGCTTATAATACCTACTAAGGTTAAATAGTCCTATGGGAACTCTCCTTGAGCTCCCCCATAATGACCCCACCTACTAAGTTCTAGAGGTTAGGACCAATATGTAGACTTTAAGTTGAGCAAAAGGGAGTTTAGACTTTCTATTGGTGAGGGTTTCTTTTCTAGTTTTCTAGGAATAGTCAACATGAAAGTCCTATAGCTAGACCCTAGGCTACTAAAGAGGGAAAAGTAAACCTTAACCAAAAGTGAGGTCAACAAGGCATGGAAAATAGCTAATAACTCTCTTTCAGTAGTGGTGTAATTAATTTGAGCATTATTTAGAGTTTTACTAGCATAATATATTACTTTAAAAACTTTGTCATACCTTTGTCCTAAAACAACTCTAATAGCATGATCACTAGCATAACACCTTCTTTCAAATGAATTCTCCCAATCAAGTGGTACTATTGTAGGAGGAGTGATTAATTTTTCTTTCAGTAATTCAAATGCTTTTATACATTCATAATTAAAATTAAATCTCGTATCATTTTCTAAAAGTTGACATAATGACTCAATAGTTTTAAAAAAAATTCTAATATAACGCCTGTAGAAACCAACATGTCCTAGAAAACTTCTAACCCCTCTAATCATAGTAAGAGGCAGTAATTTCACAATAACTAGAGTTTTTGTTGGATCTACTTCCATATCATTTTCAGAAAATTTATGCCCAATTACAATTCCTTCTACAACCATAAATTGACATTTTTCCCAATTTCGTACTACGTTGATTTTTTCACATAGTTCCATAAATTTTTCTAAATTATTTAAGCATAATTCAAATGAAGTTCTGAATACAGAAAAATCTTCCATAAACACTTCCATTCCACATTCAATTAAATTACAAAAAATTGACTTCATATATCTTTGAAATGTCACGGGTGTGTTACATAATCGAAAAGATATTCTATGAAAAGAAAATGTTTTATAATGGCTTGTAAACTTTGTATTTTCTTGATCCTCAAGAGAAATTGTAATTTTATGATATCAAGTATATCCATCTAGAAAGCGGTAATATTTTGCCCAGCCAATCTATCGAACAATTGGTCTAGAAGTGGTAAAGGAAATGATCCTTCCTAGTGGCTACATTTAATTTTCTATAGTTTATACAAATTCGCCAGCCAATAACTTGGTTTATTAGAAGTAATTCATTTTTCTCATTTACTTCAACTATCACTCCTCCTTTCTTTGGAACACATCGAATCAGACTTACCCAAGCACTATCTGAAATAGGTTATATAATTCCAGCATCTAATCATTTTAAGATTTCCTTTTTAACAACTTCTTTCATTATCGGGTTTAATCTCCTCTGAGGATAAGCTTTAGGTTCATATTGTTCATCCAATAAAATTTTGTGCATACAAATTGAAGGACTGATTCCTTTAATATTTGCTAAAGTTCATCTAAAGACCTTCTTATATCTTTTGAAAGTTTCTACTAATTTTTTCTCTTGAAATTCAGTTAAATAAGAAGATATAAAAATAGGCAATGTAGATGAATCTCCTAAAAACACATTTTAATTGGGCAGTTAATACTTTTACTTCAAGTTCAGGTGGTTTAGTACTTGAAGGAATAAGATTTTTATTATCATTTGTCGAAAGGTCAAAAATTTTAAATTTGTTCTGACAAAATATAAATTCTCATTCTCATAATTCTCTTTTTGCCTTATTTTTTCTTCAAACATTCCCTTAAATCGCTCATTACTTAGATAATCAATAACTTCCATTCTAAAACATTCATTATCTTTTTCTATTGCAGGATATTTCATAGCTTTTGCTATATTAAATGTTACTTCTTGATCATTGACTCTCATTATTAATTCTCCTTTTTGCACATTTATCTCAACTCTCTCTATGGCAACAAATGGTCTCCCCAAAATAATGGGAATTTTTTTATCTTCCTTCATATCTAATACAATAAAGTGTACACGAAAAATAAAGCTAACCACTTTCACTAATACATCTTCTATAACTCCTGTAGGATAAGTTATTGATCGATCAGCTAACTGAAGAGTACAGTGGTAAGGAAAATCTATCCTAAATCTCAACGTTTAAAAATTGATAGAGGCCTAAGATTAATACTAGCTCCTTATCACACAAGGTATAACAAAACTATCAGGATCTTCTAACTTTTTAGGAAGCTTTTTCTGAATAATTGCGCTACACTCTTCACTGAGGGCAATGGAGTTGTGATATGCAAACTTCCTTTTCTTGGTTAGTGTATACTTCATAAATTTCACATAACTTTGCATTTATTCCAAATCCTTAATGAAAGGAATATTTATCGTTAACTTTTTAAGGATTTCCAAAAAAATTATAAATTGTTTATCTTTATTCTTCTACTTCAATCGTTGAGGAAACGGAGGTGGCAATTTTTTTAGAGAAATTTTTATTGTTTTATTTCCATCATTGTCGTTTTTAATTTCCTCCTTCTCAACTTCAGTTTTTCTTTGGATTTTTGTCTCCACTTTTTAATTGAATATCTTTAATTTGCTCCTTATTTTGATCTTTTGGATTAACTTCAACAGTGCTAGGAAGAATTCTTTAAGGTCTGTTACTAAGTGCAGTAACAATATTTTCTAATTGATTCAATATTCCTAATTGCAGCTCATTCATTTTGTATTTGATTTCCCATGTTCAACATCACTTCTTTCATAATCAACTTCTTCTCCTTAACTTGTGATTTATTGTTAAATCTAGGAGGATAATAAGGTATATAGTTAAGTTTCCTTGGTTATTTAAATTTCCTAAGGGATTCACTAAATTATTATAATTATTCCAACTAAAATTAGGGTTATTTTTCCATCCAAAATTATCATAATGAGAATAGGGATTATTATTTCTATTATTTATAACATTCATAGTTTCAAAAGATGATTGAGTATCAATTATCTGTCCTAGTGAATTTTCCTCTAATACTGGTGGTATTTGAGAATGGTTCACTTCAATTTGATCAATCTTCTTTGATATAGCGACAACCTGAGATGCCAAAATAGACATTGCATCAGAATAATAAATACTACCTACTCTCTTTAGATTTACCCATTCAGAGGGTCATTGAAAATTATTAGTAGCCATCTCCTCTATTAAAGAATATGCTTCATCAAAAGGTTTTGACATTAATGATCCATCTGCAACAACATCTATAATAGATCTAAGTGATCCTACTAATCCACTATAAAAAGTTTGAATTATCAACCAATCTGGTAACGAATGATGAGGGCATTTCTTAAGAAGATCTTTAAATCTCTCCCAGGCTTTATTTATTGCCTCTCCATTAATCTGACAGAACAATATTATGTCATTTCTAAGTTTAGTAGTTTTGGATGGAGGGAAATATTTGGATAGAAATTTCTGTAAAAGTTCTCCTCAAGTTCTAATAGATCCTGGTGCTAATGAATTTAACCATATCTTAGCCTTATCCCTAAGTGAAAAAGGAAAAATTTTAAGTCCAACAACATCATTTGAGACTCTATCATATTTAAAAATAGCACACAGTTCTAAAAAAACTAAAGAGGTGTAAATTAGGATCTTCATTTGATGTACCTCTGAATTGATTATTTTGTACCATTTGGATAATAACAAGTTTAAGCTCAAATGAATTAGCAACTACATCAGGATTTTGGATAGATAAGTGAATTTCATCCGCTGTAGGATTTGCAAAATCTCGTAGTGGTCTAGGTTGGTGTTCATTTTCTATTCCTTGATTGTTCATGTTGTTTTCCATTGTATCATAATTTCTAGGTTCTCATCTTAGTCTTTTAATCTTTCTAACAGTGCGCTCTAATTCTGAATCATATGGTATAAGATTTTCAGGTCAAAATTTATGCATACAATTTGAAATCAGTACACAGTAAAATAATTAACTAAATAAGAAAATAAGTTGCAATTCAAGTAAAAATTTTCTAATAATCCTAATTTGTCTGTTACTCTAATTGTAATTTTTGTTTACTCACTCCCCGATAATCCTAATTCAAGTAAAAATTTTCTAATAATTCTAATTT
>NW_018229738.1:0-217 GCF_001263595.1 Phalaenopsis equestris | reverse complement strand
TGAAAGGGTAAAAATGGTGTTTTTAATGTGCAAATGTTGAATTTTAAAAGACTTGGGTACTTTCGGGTCGACGGTATAGTCGACACCAATGGCCAAAAATTCAATTTTTCAATTTTCACAATTTTCAACTTTCTTTCAATTCACCTTTAAAGTCTAATTAGTTTTTGTGAACACTAATTTTTATCTTAAAATAATTCATAAACAAGTATTTTCACAA
>NW_018229737.1:0-213 GCF_001263595.1 Phalaenopsis equestris | reverse complement strand
AACCTCATCTGACTTTGGAAAAATCAGATAATGTTACCCCTTACAGAGTCTACAATATGTCAAAATTTCAAGTCAAGGTGATGTGTCAATATGCATGAAGAATCAAATGATTCCAAATAGTATTTAATTAATTAAAAATGTATTATGCATCAAAGTATTTTAAAATTTGTTCCACATTGTTGTCCTCTATTCACTGAGCAAGAGGGTATTTTT
>NW_018229736.1:7844-10053 GCF_001263595.1 Phalaenopsis equestris | reverse complement strand
TCCCTGTTGAATCATCATCTGGTCCAACAACTCCCAGTTGCTGGGGTCATTAGAAGTAAGCTCACTAGGGATTCTAGAAGTAGAAGGAAAATTCCTGACCTGTCTTCCAGATCTCCAATCAACATGGGACTCATAAGTCTTGATGTTGGGAGGCCCAATGGGTCTCTAAGGCTCAATCCTCTCCTCATTAGGTCTGAAATCAACTCCTGCATGCTCACAAAGTGTGCAAATCAAAGCAGAGTGTGCCAATCCACCAGTGGTCTCTCCCTTAATAATGGATCAAATATTCATATAAATGATAGAGCCTATATTTATATCCATCACTTGTTGAATACAATAGTTCAGGATTGCTCTGTCCTTGGTCACTTCACTATGATGATTCGTTGGAATCATCCTCCATAAATAAAATAGTGTCAGGCTTTAGATACTACATTTGAACTAGTACGGGGAAAGTTAACTTTAACTCCATTTTTTATTTTCCAAGCCCCTTTCTCGCTAGTCAGAAATGAAATAACTTCATCTAAAGCCTGATCTGTAACAGAAAAAGAATGATATTGGCATCTATACACATCCTCTACAGAATAAAACTCATTTATTTTCCTTAGAGTAATTTCTACCCTTTTTCCACGAACAAATACATAATCATTAGAAGCTTGGGAAGGTTAGCATAAAATTCCATTAGAATTGCAACTATCGCATCGGCATAAAAAATAGAAGAAGTTTTCCCATTGCCGAACAATAATCAAACGTTCAACTTTTCCTCCTAGATTTATTAAACCTCGGTCCTGAATTACTTTCGTATTTTCACAAATGCTACAAAATCGTGCACTGGCTCTAAAGGTAACAAATTTCTGCTTGTCATATTCTACTTTTCTTTTGCTCGATCTAGGTGTCATAGGAAATCTAGAAAATTTTAAAAAATCTGAATAAATTCTAAAATTCCAAAATCAAAATGTAAAATGTTTTAAACTTTAAATCACTGTATAAGAGTTCATCACCAAAGGATTTTCTAAAAAATTTCTCAAAAAAATTTTCATATTTTTGGATCCATGCAATGTGAGATAAATCCTTGGTGAAAATAAAAAATTTTAGGTTTAAAGTGTAGCTCTTACCTAGAGAAGATGAAATCCGAAGTCTTTTAGCCTCTAAATTACCTCAAATCCGACCACAATCAAGACCTAGCCGCCCAAACCGAAGGTCGAAGATGACTTAAGCGTAAAAATGGTGGCCATAGTAAAAATTGTGAATTTTTAAGGGTTAAAATCTGCTGTCGGGTCGAGGGCGTCGTCGGCGCCGATTCCAGCGTCATCGGCGCTGAAGGCCTGAAAATTTCATATTTTCATTTTTTTTTAATTTTCAATTTCATATTGACTTACTCCAAAATTTTTAAGTATTTTAAACACAAATTTCATCTAACAATAATTCACAAAACAAAACATTTCACCAACGCGAATTTTCATAAACAACAACAAACTAACTTTTATATAAGAAAGTACATTGTTTATAAACATAATTTTTTAATTACACAATCACACATATTAAACAAAAAAATTATAAACCACTGTCCAAATCAAGCCACAACACTAAACGCTGTCACAAAACTATGCACACAATCAAAGTTTAGAATTCTAAAGCAAAAGGCAAAAAAAAACAAACCAAATTAAATCCACACTATTACACTAAATATATATAATAATCTAAAATGGATAGACAATTTAAAGTCTTCAATTATTACACCTCTTCTTCAGTGCTTTCTCCTCCTCTGATATCTCCCATAGATTGGTAATGAACATATAAGTTGTAGAAGAATCGGCACGGGAATTGATCTGTCGAATTTTCTGTGATCCACCCTTTTTCTTTACACATCCCACAATGCCACACAAGTTATTAAATCCACACTATTACACTAAATATATATAATAATCTAAAATGGATAGACAATTTAAAGTCTTCAATTATTACACCTCTTCTTCAGTGCTTTCTCCTCCTCTGATATCTCCCATAGATTGGTAATGAACATATAAGTTGTAGAAGAATCGGCACGGGAATTGATCTGTCAAATTTTCTTTGATCCACCCTTTTGCTTTACACATCCGAACTAATCCTGCTTCAAAAGTTCCAGTGTGATTAAAATTTTTTTCATTCTCCAATCTAGGTGATCAAAAAGGTATTTAAGATCTCCTACTACACTCATAATACTCTGAAACTT
>NW_018229736.1:0-535 GCF_001263595.1 Phalaenopsis equestris | reverse complement strand
AGCAATTGAAGTTTGGTGGAGTGTGGAGGTGTATTGGATTCTGTCCTGGTTTTCGGCAAGGTTTCCAGCTCAAAATCGAGCTCTGGCAAGGGGAATGGGTGAGGAAAAATGGTTGGGATGCACTGAGGGGATCTTAGGGAAGCTCTGTGTGAAGTTTGGAGAGGCCTCTCTGAGAAATTTTCAGCACTTAGATCAATGGCCATGGAGGTGGCCTTTATAAAAATGGGGTTAAGGTGGCTGTCTTGGCTAATTAGGAGGTGTAGAGTGGTGCTTAGGTGGAGGGCAGAGCAGCTCCATAGTTTGATTTGGATGAGCTGGCCTCTAGGTTTGATTTGGATGAGATGACATGTGGGTGGCTCTCGGTTTTGGGCTTTTCCAGCCACTAGGCTGGCCGGGCGGCCAGGGGGAGGTGGCTAGGAGCTCAGGGCATCCAGAGGAATCCATCACAATAATTTAATGCAATTGTGCTTTGATTTGCGAAATATATCTTAAGCATGTGTATTTTTGAAAATAATATCCCTTGATTTTGGGGACC
>NW_018229735.1:0-960 GCF_001263595.1 Phalaenopsis equestris | reverse complement strand
CAAATTGATTGCACTGATTGAGCTAAATATTTGCACAAGAGGGAAAAATTATGTCACAATCTTCTCTTGCAAAAATGAAATATCACAAATATAATATATTAGTATGAAATAACTATATAACTAATAAATATTGCTTATTGTTTATGTACAAAACAAGTTAATTTTATTTACAGTAACATAATACTTAAATATATTACTCATTCAGATTCTATTCATCGTTATAGTTTTCATATTATCTTGGATATTTTTCAGAATATTTCAATTTTAAATTGAAAAATATTTGACAATAAAAGAATGCGCAAAATCTACTTGCCATTTATGCAAAAGTGAAAATAAAATCGTTTGAGAAATATTGTGGGCCATCTAGAGTATAATTGTAGCCCCAAAGCCAGTTTGGCAATTATGATTTCTTATGACCTAAAAATTTTATGCGGAAAACTCATGAAAATTGTAGAGATAAGTCTCACATAAAGTTCTAGAGTTGGTAGAAATATTCAAAATCCAACATAAAGTGTTGGTAGCCTTATATTAGAAAGCCCTTTTACCAAATCATTATTCTCACAAAAAAAAATTGAATGGGAAGAGGTGTCGGTCTCATGTTTTCGTAATTATAATTAACTATTATCTACTATCTCTCTTCGGTATGGATCACCAAATAAGAAGATGGAATTAAATTTTTTTTTTTCTCGCAATTGGATAATACGATAGTTTTAAAATATTTTATTTAATTGTCTTGACTTAGTATTGAAATTTAACTTTAAACATTTAATAATCTTATATCAAGAACTTATATTTTCAAAAAATGAAATTTAAATATTATAAATTTTTCATAGCATAATAAAATCATATTTAATCACAAGTTTTACATGTTCACATAAAATAAAAATCCTATGTTTTCTTCATCTTGACTCTTTATAATTAGCCGTAATTTTCTTGCATTAATACTTTATCCCACACCAA
>NW_018229734.1:0-543 GCF_001263595.1 Phalaenopsis equestris | reverse complement strand
GAGACTTCGGCCAGCCTGCCTACTACAAACGAAGACTTAGGATTTTTGATAGGATCATATGTACACCCGGTCCCAGATGCCTTGTGCAGAGGTTGCCCAACATGCAACATCGAGATACCAACCAGGACATCAGTGACGGGCGCATTTGTAGAACGCTCGAACTACAATGTTCTACATCTACAACATTTCAATACCATAGAAGAATATGCTGCAAGCACCAACGAGTCTCAGACTCCAGGTTTTGTGGCAAATGAACTGTATGTCCCACTGGGGATGGACCAACGCGCACCGCGGAGCCCAGGATCATACATCCCACTTGAGGCTGAATCTCATGTTTCGGATCAGCCAGCACCAGTTTGGATTCCTGCCGTGGCCTGGAGGAAGGAACGTCCTAGACAGCTACCAGCTCCCGGTATGGTGGAATATTACAAAATAAGCAAGATAAACAAATAAATATTTGAATTCTATGAAGAAGTTCAAGGAAAGTTTATTAACATATTAGAAGGCCTGGAGTTACATACCAGGGTTTTCTCTGAAACTGAT
>NW_018229733.1:0-556 GCF_001263595.1 Phalaenopsis equestris | reverse complement strand
AGCTTTTGCTTTTGATGTTCTTTGTCTATAATTTTTTTATTTTTTTAAATTTTTTATTGTCTAAGACTTTTTTATTATGTGTTTTTCTTCTATTTCAATCAATATTTTACAAAAGCTGTTTTATGGATTTCATTCTTATAAATTTCAAGTATTCAAAACTGGCAGCTCAAAACAGAGCAAGCATGTTGAATACTAAGAACTATAAATAGCCAAACAAGTTCCTGAATTGGGGAACACAGCATTAAATTTTAAAGGTTGATATTTTCATTTTAGGTTCCTTTATAGGACACTTATAATCCCCATTTAAACAAGAAAATGCACTGTATACACAAATATCTAGTCTCATCCGTCGAAGTAATGAGTTCAGCTAGTTCCATGTCTTGCTCGAGAAGATAACCTCAAATCAATCCCATTTAAGATGGCAATTCGAGGAGGCCACCATGGCCTCGGACACCCGTCTTTCTCTCATTTAAAGTCGTTGCTCCGACACCAAGGATTTAGTCTCATCACTCGGGTACTGAAGACAGTCGCTGTACCGACAGTTTCTGATATTAGC
>NW_018229732.1:0-341 GCF_001263595.1 Phalaenopsis equestris | reverse complement strand
TTTCTTTTTTTATCTCTTCTTTTATGTATCTCGTCTATATCATCTTGCCCTATCTTCTCATTATATCCATCTCTCTCACTCCCACTCCCTCCCTCCTCTCACTCTATGTCCCTTCATTCTCTCTATCTCTCTCCTTGTCTTCTACCCTCCCTTCATCCTTCACACGCACTCTCCAATGTCCCTCCCTTCGTTTCTTGCTCCCCCCTTTCTCATTCAATTAACTCTCGCCATCTCCCACACTCACTCACTCACTTGATCTCTCTCCCTTTATTGCCTCTCTTTCACACTCGCTAAATATATTTTATGTCTCTTTCGTTTTTATGTCCCTTTCTCTTCTGCTC
>NW_018229731.1:0-725 GCF_001263595.1 Phalaenopsis equestris | reverse complement strand
GTTGAGAAAGAGTTAACTACAAATACATCAAACAATGAATACATCAAACAATGACTAAAAACTAATAACAGTATTAAAAACAGTCTCATTAATCCACATTTAACAACACAACATACAACAACAAAAAAAATACCACAGTCCACAAACAAACTGTCTCAAAAATAAAGTACAATTAAAAATAAACTAAAAAAAATTTAATTAAAGCATCACCAATCATCATCGTCTTCTTCTTCTTCATCCACATCCAAGTTCTGCTGCTGATATGGAGTAAAAATAGGGTGAGTAGGAAATTGAACTCAGTGATCACCCTTCATAAATTTGACCATTGTATCATCATAAGCAGCATCATATTCAAAATTTTGTCTTATTAAATCATCAAAGTGAGCATTTCTGCCCTCCATATTTTCCATTCTATGATCCATTCTAAAAAATATCTCTCTGTTGGATCATCATTTGTTCCATAAGTTCTTCGATAGTAGGGGTACTAGAAGTACCTAAACTAGAAGGAATATCCCTGGTCCTACTTCCAGATCTTCATCCAACATGAGATTCATAAGTCATTATATCGGCAGGCCCAATAGGTCTTAGAGGTTCAATCCTGTCTTCCTCTGATCTATAATCAATTCCTGCCCATTCACATAATGTGAGGATCAAGGCAGGGTGTGCTAAACTTCCAATAGTCCTCCAAATGCAATAGATCTAGTGTTTTTATAAATAATAGAGCC
>NW_018229730.1:0-486 GCF_001263595.1 Phalaenopsis equestris | reverse complement strand
AGGGGCATCTCATTTATTCTAGAAATATTGCCTATCGTTGACATATATCATAAGTTTTGATATAAGCATTAACATCTCTAAAAATTGTAGGCCAATAGAATCAGGGATTGTAAAATTTTGTATGCTATTTTATCAACACCAAAATGTCTTCAGTTATGACAATTTTGGATAATTTCATAAGTTTCTTCTAATGGTACTCATCTTTGAATAATTAGATCCTTTCCTTGTTTATATAAAAAATGGGTTATCCCAAAAATAAGTCATAGCTTCATAAATAAATTTCCTCTTTTTTGGGTATGTCATTCCATTGGGTATAATATCGCTAACAATAAAGTTCACAATGTCGGCATACTTAGGAACACACCACTCATTAATAGTGAACAATTTTTCGTCTAGAAAATGTTTATTAATTTTTTTTTTAAAATAGAGTGATTTTTCAAACTCAAGCCTTGATAAATGATCAACAATTTGATTTTCAGTCCCCTT
>NW_018229729.1:0-317 GCF_001263595.1 Phalaenopsis equestris | reverse complement strand
AGGAGTTTTATAAGCAGTCCTGTAAGACCATAATGTGGTATCCAGTCTAGTGCACCAATCTACTCTACTAGAGTTTACAGTCTTTTCAAGTATTTGTTTAATCTCTCTATTATAAATTTCAGCTAACACACTGGTTTGAGGATGATAGGAAGTAGAGATTGTATCAATAATATTAAAATTTTCTGCCAATCTGTAAATGTATCTATTCCTAAAATGGGATCCTCCGCAGTGATAATCATTCTAGTCATTCCGTAGCTAGTGAAAATATTTTTTATTAAAAAATTTGAAACACTTTTAGCTTCACAACGAGGTAAAGC
>NW_018229728.1:0-1068 GCF_001263595.1 Phalaenopsis equestris | reverse complement strand
ACTACTATATTTCTCAATCTAAATTTTAGTAACTCTTAAAGAAACTCCCCTAAAGAAACTCATATACATATCATATATATTTGGTTTTTAAATATTGAAGTGTCACTTGAGGACAAGTAACATTTTAAGTTTGGGGATAGTGAAGGAATGTGTAATTGACAAGCTTATCCAGATATCTTCAAAGCTAGTATAAATTTATGAAATAATGTGAAAATTTTTTAACTTTAAGAAGAGGATAGTGAAGTTCAAAAATATTAAAGGGTATCCAGATAAAATAATCCTAACAAAAAAAAAAAGAAATAAAGAAAAGAAAAGAAAAAAGGATTAAAAATGATTCTGAAAATAAAAAAAAGGAAAGAAAAGAAAAAGATGTGAGGAGAAGCTTGAGGAGATGCCTAATTAAAAATTGGCTTCACTTGAATCAACTTAAAGAGTAAGGCTTGGCTACATTTTCTAAACTTATATTTTAGTATTAGCATATTTACTAGTAAAGTTTCATGAAGCTCTTCTTCATATGGATATTCTAAGTGGCTTTAATATAAATAATTTGCAATTTTCCATGAAAAAAATAGAGAATAAAAAATCTTAGACTTGACTGCTAGATATTCTTATACCTTCAGTATTAACTAGAGTTATTTGACATTTTTCTTAAGTTATGCTATTGTATTTTATGGACTAAAAATATAGAAATCTAGAAGTTAAAATCTTTGCCATGAGTCATATTTTTATGTAGTAAAAAAAGTTATTTGAGGACAAGTAACATTTAAGTTAGAGGGATTTTGATACACCAAAAATATATGCATTTTTAGACCAATATTTTATACTCATTTTTCGTGATATTGCACTTTAAATGAAGGTATTTTTCATGTTTTATTGCAGGTTGTTGATTTTTAGGACTTGGAGAAAAAAGGAAGCAAAAATGATTGAATTTAGAGTCAAAATAGAGCTTCAGAAGAAATGTTCAGCGCAGACGGTGCCAGACTTGGCGCCGGCAACGCTATTTGATAGAGAACACAGTCTAATTAAATGGCCGCTGGCGCTGACGGTGCCAAAATGGGCACCGACGGT
>NW_018229727.1:4403-5257 GCF_001263595.1 Phalaenopsis equestris | reverse complement strand
CATTTATCAATCTATTATTTCAGCTTTTGTCACACATTTATTTCAGTGTTATTATGCTCGTAAGTTAGCATGGTTTTTATCGTCTTATTTGCTTTCAATAGTCATATTGTGGCCAATTTCCTTAGTGTAGGTTTTTGCACTAGCATTACAACTTAAAAAAAACGGAAAAATAAATAAAATTTATATATTAGTGTGTTGAATGTGATGAAATAAAATAATGAAATTTAGAGCATGCATCTGGATCAAAGAATATTTCTATAGTCATATTTCAATTTTTGTAATAAAATATTTATATAATTTCCTTATTGTAGGTTTTTGCAATAGTCATATTTCTATTTTTGTGAGTTTTGTAAATTAAGAGCATGCCTAAAGATTTAAGAAAAAGTGTTTTGGCACTAATTTTAAAGGGTAAACTTGATTTTTAGGATTGTGTGTGGTACAAGTATTTATAGAAGAATTGAACTTATGGGTTATCTATGTTATGAGAACTTTTTGTGGAATTAAGACTTGGTAACATATATCTGGATCAAAGAATCAAATTGTTTTTATGTTTGTAAGATCTACTATCAAGCTAAGACAATTATTGAAAAAATAAGTAGATATTTTTTTTTTATTTGCATTAAGAAGTGACATCAATTTGATGCACACTTAGGAAAGCATGTGTCAAAAATATAATGAAGAATTAAAAGATACACAAATAGAAGGTAAAATGGCTTTGGATTAGCTGAAAAAATGATTCTTATGTGGTATGCATTTTTAGAAGTTTAATATCTCAACATACACTTTGTAGATTCCGAAGTCCTCCAAATTATTACAATAAGGATGATTATTGGATAATATTCAATATAGTTAAA
>NW_018229727.1:0-1788 GCF_001263595.1 Phalaenopsis equestris | reverse complement strand
TATATATATATATATTTGATGAGTAGTATTTTTAAAAAATTTAATTGACCAAAAGGTTACAAAGATTTATAATCAATTAAAAGTATTAATGAAAACAATAGAATAAAAATTATTAAATTAGATTCAAATGAATGTTTAAATCTTGCACCAATCCTTAACATCTCATGGCTACTTGATTACGGTTGTCAAAACGACTCTTTGTTCGTGAACGACTCTTGTTTGGCCTCGCTAAGCAAACGAGCCGAACACGAACACACTTTTTGAGCTCGAAATATAAACGAGCCGAACACCAGCTGAGCCTAGGCTCGCTCGTGTTCGTCTCGTTTACACCCCTAGCAACAAACACTACCGCACTAAAGTTTTTAAATAATTTATAGAATTAGTGAATGTAAACTTTTTCATTAAATTTGTTTGTAAACTCAAAAATATTTTAGCTAAACATGGTAGTCAATAATGTTTGAAATGTGTTGTCAAACTAAATTTTAAATTAAACTGAAATTTTGTTTTACATAAGAGGGTCGTAATGAAAGTATTTTAATCTTATTACATAAATATCAACATCTAAAAGGGCCTTAAGTTGATGATCACCATTATTAGTTCTTCATGATGACCTGAATTTAGGCACAAATGCCATATCAACATTAATCTGAAAAAAAACAAAATAAAATAAAATAAAAATCAATACTCGCATATGAATTCCTTAACCTTCACTTCACTGAAAGAAAGATCTGTGTCGATTGCGTTCCAGCCGAGCCTCCCTCTGTGAACATTGAAAAGATAGTTATAACCCATTAGCATAGTTATTGAGGAATTTGATGAGCTGAGACATACTACGTTTAGACGATGGATGCGCGAACGACGGCGTGAATTTTACCACACCAACGAACATACGTCATTGTGTGATTCAGGCCGTCGTCTGCACGTCTGATAAACTGGACGTAATATTTTCTCAAATGAATGGGCCACTTACATATATACAAGACAATCCCTATATATTTACATATCTAAAATCTAAACAATTATTTTTATATGCAAGCCACTCGAATCTTTTAACAACCCATCAAAATTATGACCATCAGTATATTTCTAAAAGTGATACACCTTTCCATGCATTGCATGGGTTTATGACACTAAAGTGTTATTAGTATAAATATTAAAATTGGGGTGTTGGATGTGTAAAAATATAAGCATTATGTGGTATGTATGTAAATCTTCCATTAAAAAGGATTAAGGCAGGATGCTTATGCCAAGGCTGTTTTCAGTTCATTTTAGAATAGCTTCACTAAAATATTTCAAACTTCATATATCAAAGTCAAATCATATCGATTACACATGGCATGTACATATAAAATATTTCAAACTTCATAGCACTCAAATCTCTAATATCACATTGAAAATACCACTTTTCCTAACTTTTTTTATAAGTCAAATGCTTATTTTTATGCATAAGTTTATAGCACCATGATTTTATAAATGTAAATATCAAACTCTAAGTGTTAGATATGTAAATCCATAAAAATTGTGTGGTAGGTCCGTAAATTTCCTTTATTTATATTGGCTTGTAGAAGATTGAAACCAAAGTAAGCCGAAAATCTTACGAGGTCACACTATACAACATTATAAGGTTACTAATGAAAAGAATGAATGTTGAATATTGCAGAAAAAGAAAACAATCATTTAATCAAAGGTTTCAAACTATTGAGCTGAGACAACGAGGCATGTCTATTTATAAAAATAAGGGGCATTTACATACACACCACATAATTCTTATGAATTTACATATCTAAC
>NW_018229726.1:0-357 GCF_001263595.1 Phalaenopsis equestris | reverse complement strand
GCAGCCGATAAAGATATATGCAGAAGATCATCGTACTCTCAGAAACAGAGCAGGCAATCCAACCAAAGGCCGTCTCAGGAAGGATCACCTCGAACGGCGGGTAGAAAAATATTCCTGTCAGAGCAATAGAAAGTTGTTTATTCCGTCAAAGATGAAGTTGTACCTAAAATATTCAAAATCTTGATGAAGAAACTGGAATTCCAACTACCTGATCCAAAGAAACCTGAAGAGGTGGATAAGAAGAATGAACCGAATTATTGCCCGTACCACCGGTTACTTGGACATACTTTAGACAAATGTTTGGTCTTCAAGGACTGGCTCAAGAAAAACCTCAAGGAAGAGAATATAACAATCCCA
>NW_018229725.1:0-403 GCF_001263595.1 Phalaenopsis equestris | reverse complement strand
CTATGCCTTTTTGTTTATCTATTTATGTTCAAGATATTCATATGAAATTAGGACACAAAATTCTCTCTGCATTAAAAAAAATAATTACATTGAAAATGTTTTATATTAATTATGATATAATATCAATGTGCATTAACATAATGTAAATATTTTATAATTATGAAAGATGGCTTCAACAATCCCATAATAATTACCTATCAATAAAAGTAAAACAATATTTAGTCTTTAATATAGATGCTCCTTATCTTTCCTTGGAATCAAAATACATATATAATAAAGTGAGCAATAAGTTTAACATGCTATATAAAATGTAATAACAATTTTAAAGCAACAAAAAAATCTATGATAATAATCATAACATTGATATTATCAAATAAAATATTAAAGTGTTTATATATATATA
>NW_018229724.1:0-4773 GCF_001263595.1 Phalaenopsis equestris | reverse complement strand
TAGACCTCAACCAAAAGTGAGGTCAACATGGAGTTTCCTTTTGATTATTGTTCACCTTGCGAACAAAATTTAATTCAACATGGACATTTGCCAATATAAATGCCGAAAGATAAATTACAACTTTTTGAAAAATTATGGAACATTAAAAGTCAAACTTCAAACTCAAAAGAGGGTCACGAATTTGGTACAGTCGGACCAGTGGATGATTCAAAATTTTGTATGGTTGTTACTGGTGAATCAAAACGGGATTCCCTCGATATGGAGGATGACTCTACTTATCAGATATTAGAAGATGTTCCGCCAGAAATTGAGGAGGAAATTAAATCGACTATCGATGAATTGAAGAAAATTAAGGAAATTAAATAAGAGCAACCCCGACCTACATTTATAAGTTCTCTACTCAACGATGAAGAATCTTTAGAATTGATCAAACTGTTGATGGAGTTTAAAGATTTCTTCGCATGGATCTATGATGAAATGTTAGGACTATTAGTAGAGGTTGCAGTTCATAAATTCTGGGTAGATAAAGATATGACCCAGTGAAACAAGCTCCCAGAAGAATGCCCCTCAAAATAGAGCAGCAAGTCATCGCTAAGGTGAAGAAATTAATAGATGTTAACTTTATAAAAGAAGAGCAATACCCCACATGGACATGGTTAGCCAACATTGTCCCCCAGTTAAGAAAAAAATGGACAAATCCGTGTTTGTGTCGACTTCAAGCATTTGAAGAAAGCGTGTCCAAAAGATAAATTATCATGACCGATACCAGAAATGATGATGGATATTGCTTCGACACATGAGATTTTCTCTTTCATGGACAGATTGTTGGGATACAACCAAATCAAGATGGCGCTAGAGGATGCAAACTTGCATCCTTCAGAACACCTATCGGGATTTTCTGTTACACAGTGATGCCATTTGGAATGAAGAATGCTGGAGCAGCATATCAACGTGCAATGATAAAGATTTTTGATAATTTCATTCATAATCAAGTGGAATGCTGCGTGAATGATTTTGTCATCAAGAGAAAATGAAAAATAAACTATTTGTACGATTTGAGAATTGTGTTCGAATGGTTACGAAGATATGACCTTAAAATGAATCCCTTAAAGTGCAGAATCCCTTAAAGTGCACAATCCCTTAAAGTGCACATTTGGCGTTACCTCCGAGAAATTTCTGGGATTCATTGTCCGTCATCGGGGAGTCGAGATCAATCCAAAAGATTAAACCTATCTTGGAAATGCCTCCACCCAAAACCTTGAGACAACTACATTCTTTCCAACGGAAGTTGGCATATCTGAGGTGCTTTATTTCCAATCTCTCAGATAGGTGTCAACCCTTCTCGACATTAATTAAAAAGGACATCAAATTTGTTTAGGAAGAGAAATGTCAGCGGGCTTTTGAGAATGTTAAACAGTATTTAATGACATATCGTCTGGCCAGCCCCTATCCCGGGGAAACCGTTGATACTTTATACTGTGGCCTTAGACGACTCTCTTGAAACCCTCTTAGCCCAAGTCATTGACGAGGGTAAATAAAATACAGTCTACTACTTGACTACTCCTTGAGTCGCCGCCTAATATTGACAGAAATAAGGAATCTGCCTATTGAGAAGCATTGTCTAGCTTTGATTTTTGCCGCCCAAAAACTTAGACATTACATGCTTTCTCATAAAATTACCCTAATTTCAAAAGTCAATCTGTTGCAATATTTGATGACCCGACCAACACTCTCTAGACATCTAGCAAGATGGTCAATGATTTTATTGCGATTTGATATAACTTTTATTCCCCTCCGTGCTATCAAGGGATATATTTTAGCAGACTTTCTCACTGCACACCCACTACCAGCTGGGTCTCCTCTTAATGATGAACTACAAGAATTCTCCAGTGCGAAATGCTGGGAGCACACCTGGAAATTTACTTTGAAGGAGCTTTGTCAGCCAGAAAGGACAAAGGATCAGACACACTTATACCAGAAAAAGCAGATATTGGTTTGATCTTTATCACGCCAGATAAGGGTATGTTGAGGTTCTCATACCACCTGACAGAGCCATGTACCAACAACGAAGCAAAATATGAAGCCTTAATCACCGGAATGGAGTTGACAATCTCACATAACAGATATTGCCATCTACGGTGACTCTCAGCTCTCCATCCAACAAGTCACCAGACAATAAAAGATTTTAAAGCCAATACTAGGAGAATATCACTGATGCGCAATGAAGATACCGGAGCAGATTCCCAATGTAACTTTCTATCGGATTCCTAGGGGAGATAATGCTCATGTTGACGCCCTAGTGAATCTTGCAAAAGAATTAGCATGTACCCCGGAGGATTCCATTGACATTGCAATACAAGGAAGACAAGTTTTGTCTTCAATCAACCTCGATAATCTACATAAGCTTGAAAAAGAAGAAGAAATGATGATTGTGGTTACTGATATCAATAAAGATTGGCGCAAGCCATTAATAGAATATTTGCATACTGGAAAGTTGTCAGAGGACAAGTCTGAGACACATCACATTACAAAAAGGGCTATGTCTTACGCTCTAGTGGGTGACGTCCTCTACAGAAGATCGTTCGACTAGATGTGGCTATGATGTTTGAGTAGAGCTGAAGCACAACAGTAAAGAATATTGTTAAAGAAGTACATGCCGGATAGTGTGGCGCTCACACACTCACCAGTCAAGGCCAAAAATGAATAGGAAGATCAAGAGACTCATATATTATTGGCTAGCAATGATGTATAACCACATAATGGATATAACAAGAAGATGTCACCAGTGCCAGGTGCATGGAGTGGTCTTACACCAATCTTCGAATGTGCTACACCCATTTATTACCTCATGGCCATTCGAGTGTTGGGGCACGGACATAATAGGACCGGTAGACCCTCTATCCTCCAAAGGACACAGATTTATACTCACCCCTACATATTATTTCTCATTATTTCTCCAAATGGGCAGAGGCAATGTTGTTACAAGAGGTCACGATACAACACGTCCTTCAATTCTTTAAAAGCCAAGTCATCTACCATTTGGAGTACCATGAAGAATAATTTTGGACAATGAGACAGCCTTTAAAAGCACCAAAATCAACAATTTTGTCAAACAACATGGGATAGATTGGACATACTATATAATTTACTATCCCAGAGCAAATGGTCTGGCAGAAGCCTTCAAAAAAGTGTTAGTACATATTTTAAAGAAAAAAATGGATGAAAATAGAAGAGATTGGCACAACAAATTATTAGAAGCTTTGTGGTCCTACTCGACAACGTTCAGGACTCCCACTCAGTGTACACCCTACATGCTTGTGTATGGGTCCAAGGTCGTACTACCATTAGAAATCCAGACGCCGTCTCTCAGAGTTACTGTTGCCAACCAGCTTACAATAGAAGAAAATGCAAAACTCAAACTTGAAGAACTAGAGAGTCTTGAGGGAAAACGACTAGAAGCACAACAACATTTCTAGCTTTACCAGGCAAAGATGGTACAAGCTCATGACAAATTGGTTCGCCTAAGGACATTCAACGTTTGTGAGCTTGTCCTTGTGCTCAAAAGACCCATTCTTGCATGTCACAAGATAGGTGGAAAATTCGAGCCAACTTGGGAGGGACCATTTGTCGTAGAAAAGGTCTACGTAGAAGGAGCCTACCAGCTAGTAGATTTATGTGACTACCAGCTAGTAGATTTCTGTGGTGAAAGACCCATGCTGCCGATCAATGGACGATACCTGAAGACATACTACGCAATCTGATATTTTGAAATTTAAATTTTTCTAGGGTTATCTATTTGGCCAAATGTCTGTGACCGGGTACAAAATTTTGTAATAAAATTAACCTCAATATAATAAAAATTTTTGAAATTACACATTTCAATTTTCTCTTTTAAACTTGATACTCTACTAAATTAAATGAAATATATACATAAATAAATGGTTTTCACACCAAAATAAACTAAAAATTTTCTTTAATAAATACTTTATTTTGTTCTTATTCACGCTAAGTTTCAGCTCACTGATATTTTCCTGTCGTCTGCAGAGAAATGTTAGGCCAGAGGCTGATCTTTGCTTTTAAAGATGGCTGAAACCTCGTACTTAACGAGGAAAGGGCGCCGCAAGGCTGCACCATAGACTTTGACATGGACTTTAGTCAAGTCGACATAGACTGTGAGGGTCCCCTGATGGACGTGGTTAGCCGTCAGGAAAAGGAAGGGTTACCATCGCTGCTAGGGTTCGGCACCAGAGATAGTTCATCACAGAAGGGGAAAAATGTCATAGTACAGCAAGATCCAATTGAGGGAACCAGTCGCCTACCGTCTATGATAGCTACGCCGACCAGAGACCTAGTCGTTGCCAATGATGAAAGATTTCCAGGCGCCGCTACAGAGAACTCAGCGCAGAAATGCTAACTGTTGAAAACATAGGGCTTTACTACGTGAAGAGAGGAGACGCCAGAAAGGGGCGGAGAACATGCTCACCCTTATCCCTAAGCGGAATATCAATGATTCGGGCATGAGAGAGACCTGTTCCAGCCTGCCTGCTATAGACGATGAGTCCAGATTTGTTATAGAGATGGAGATATCACCAGCTTCAGATGTTTTTTGTACGAGTTGTCTGGCCTGCTACGCCTAGATACCTGCACGTACGTCAGCTACAGGGGCCTTCGTGAGTGCCCGGACTGCAATGTCCTCCACCTTGAGCGCTACAATACTTCAGAGGAATATGTATCCTCCGATGATGGATTTTAGACCGCTGATTACCCGATGGA
>NW_018229723.1:0-1190 GCF_001263595.1 Phalaenopsis equestris | reverse complement strand
TTAAAACTTTAAAAATGCAAAAACTACCACACTAACTTCATAAAAAATTAAAATTATCCAAGTAAACAAAATGAAAGTCCAAATACATAAACATCCATTTCTCTTACAAAAAGATTACATAAAATAAAATTACAAACATAAGTACATCATTTTCATTCTATATCAAAATCCCAAGCTATATCTTTATCGCCTTGATCAGCAGGTGGATTGGGTTAATACTGAGTATATCGGAAACGTAACATCAGGCTCACCTCTGTAGTGTCGGGCCTGAGCTTCATAATAAGCTATCTCAAAATTTGAATGCCTCTGTAGGTACTCACTATCATAATCATGTTGGCGTTCTAAACCTCCAATCCTTTCACTTATCAATTCTATGCTCTACTGCTGCAAGGTCAACTCATTCATCAAATCAGAGAGGTAGGGGAACTAGAATTTGGAAGGTCATAACTTGTAGAGGGGACATCTCTACTAGTAGAAGGTTCTTGACTTCTACTCCTAGTTCTCCATTTCTCATGGGATTCATAAGTCTTCAAATTAGCTTTACAAATGAGTTTCATAGGATAAACCCATTCTTCATCTCCAAATTTACTCAAGAAAGTTTGCAAATTGTATCCAGGATGTCCTAGACCTCCACTAGTCTCACTCCTTGTCGTAGTCAATATATTCTTAAGAATTATTCTCCCCACATTTAGAGTTTTATTATTCTGAATACAGAAATTCAAAATAGCTCTTTCTCTAATTACCTCACTATGGTGATAAGTCGGTAACAGAGTAGAGGAAATGAAATAGTGGCATGCCTTAGAGGTGGCATTCAAATTGGAAGCAGAAAAATTTACCCTTTCTCACTGCTTTATCTTCCATGTTCCTTTCCCATCAGTGAGAAAGTTGATCACATCATTGAAGGGGCCTTCCATTACTAAAGGATTCATATTGGCAGCTGTAAGAGTCTGGGACTTCATAAAAAGTGTTGATGCGGGCGGCAATAAATTCCACAAGAAATCCACGCACTTGCACAATTCCATCATCAAAATAAATCACATTGGCATAAAACTCCTTCACAACATTTGCATCAGCTTTATTGGTGGTGTAACATAAGTTTTCCCACCTCCGCTCGACAATAACTCGTTCAATTTCTTCTCCTGGACTTTCAAAAAATCGATCTTGTATGCACTTCTTTACTTTAAATACAA
>NW_018229722.1:0-900 GCF_001263595.1 Phalaenopsis equestris | reverse complement strand
TCAACAAGATGAACAAAATAGAAAGCGAACCTATCTAAATCCTAAATCCCAAATGAGCCCATATTAAAAGTTTAAATATAATTGAACGATCAAATGAGTTTCAAACCTTACGTACGTATAATCAAAGCAAACAACTAGAAAAAAAGAATTCAATGAGTCTAAGATTAATTTATTTTAAGATCATTACTTAAAAATAAAAGATTAATTTATTATACAAAAATTAATATGAGCCGTTCAATAGAGTATTTTAGGATTTTTGCTAGATCTAATAAAATGTTACTTTTAAATTTATAAATAAACTCTCATTTTTCACTTTACTTTTAAGGTGGAGGGGGCAAAAATGTTAAAGAACTGAAAAAAAATTAGTGATTCGCCCGAAATCCAATGTCGATGACCACTATTAACAACCCTCATTAGATTTTCAACTTTCAATCATTGTCACTTGGGCCATCATTGTCTGTCCTCTAACAATCATTGTTGTCCATCCATTGTTGACCAACCATCATTGTCTAATCGCCATTATTATCACCATATTGTCATCATCAAACGAATATATAATGTGGACTTTGATTTTAATTAATGAACTCTTATAATGGTAGAGAAAATTCCCTTGTATATTTTTGCAGTTAGTGGAGCCAATCCAATAAATTTTAGTGGATGAATTGAATTCAATCTCAAAATTAGGTCAAGATAGACCAAACTGGGCTGATTTTATGTTTAGTTTAGTGCTCCAAAAATTTTCAGATACGATTTGTATAAAATTATTGTAATATGTTTTGGACTCCCTTTAGATGCAAATTTAAAATACTTACAATTTATAAGTTGTTTAGAATGGAGAAAACCTATATAATTCAACTAGGTGGGATGAATGAAATCCCTTGGTGATGTTTTTTGGTTTAA
>NW_018229721.1:0-355 GCF_001263595.1 Phalaenopsis equestris | reverse complement strand
AGAGCTCTTGGATCAATTACATTACAAATGAAAATTGAAGAGTTAGTAACAATTGTGAAATTCCATATCATTGATTCTGAGAGTTCGTTCAATGCTCTGCTGACCCTGTATTCATGAGAACAGTTTAGTTCCTTCGTCACTACATCAATGCATAAAGTACTGTTTGGAAGGAGAAGAATATTGTATAAAGGGAGATCTATAGCCATTTTCAATTCATGAAGTGGGTATTCATGAATATGTCATTTACTATACTCCTCTGAAAAGGAATGTTAAACCTCAAGACATTGCTGCAAGAAACATAAAAAGTTCTGAAGATATAGAAAGACAAGGTCATCCAATACCAATTCAAAGATCT
>NW_018229720.1:0-449 GCF_001263595.1 Phalaenopsis equestris | reverse complement strand
ATTAACAATGATTTTGCTAATAGTTTTACTAATGATAGTGGTTAGACAGATAGGCCTAAAGTGGTTGCAATTCTTTTCGATATCAGATTTAGGGACCAATATAATGGTGGAAGCACAAAAATAATTTGGAAGGTTATTTCCTTTAAAGAAGCTTGTTACTGCAGTAATAACATCAGCCTTAATTACTTCCCAGGACTTTTTGTAAAACTCAACAATAAATCCATCAGGGCCTATAGATTTGTTGCTGTTAATTGAACTGATTGCATTCCAAATTTCCTTTTCATTGGGGATATCTGTGAGCTTGAGGCTAGCAGTATAATTTAGTTCAGCAGAGAAATGTGCCTTCTCAATGGGGATTCTGAAATGTTGTTCCTGATTTAGTAGGTTTTTATAGTAACTTATAGCATCTTTGGTTATGTCGACATTATCATGTAACCACTGACCATTAG
>NW_018229719.1:0-3439 GCF_001263595.1 Phalaenopsis equestris | reverse complement strand
TTGTATTTTATTTCCCATATTCAACATTACCTCTTTAATCGTTAACTTCTTTTTCTTCTTTTCCTTAACTTGTGGGTTAGGGTTAGAGTTAAATCCAGAAGGATAATAAGGTTGATAATTAGGATTTCCTTAGTTATTTAAATTTTCTGAGGGGTTCATTAAATTGTTATATTTTTTCCAACTAAAATTAGGGTGATTTTTCCCTCCAGGATTTTAATAGTTTGAATAAGGATTGTTATTTCAATTATTAATAGCATTCAGAGTTTCATAAGATGATTGAGTATCAATTATCTGTCCTAGTGAATTTTTCTCCAATACTGGTGGTATTTGAGAATAGTTTACTCCAATTTAATCAATCTTTTTTTATATAATATCAATTTGAGATGCTAAAATAGACATTGCATTAGATTCATGAATACTAGTAACTCTCTGAGGATTTACCCATTCAGATGGTCATTGAAAATTTTTAGTAGTCATTTCTTATATTAAAGAGTATGCTTCATCAAAAAGTTTTAACATTAAAGATTCACTTGTAGCAGCATCTATAATTATTTAAGTGATCATACTAATCCATTGTAAAAGGTTTGAATTATTAACCAATCTAGTAAAGCATGGTGTGGACATTTTTTAAGGAGAGCTTAAATCTTTCCCAGGCTTTATATATCAATTCCCCTTAAACTGACAAAAAGATGTAATATCATTTCTAAGCTTAGTAGTTTTCAAGGGTGGAAAATATTTAGCTAAAATTTTTTGTCAAGCTCTCCCCAAGTTCTGATAGATCCAGGTGCTAATGAGTTTAACCAAGTTTTGACTTTATCCCTTAATTAAAAAGGAAAAGTTCTAAGCCTAACAGCATCATTTGACACTCCATTATATTTAAAAGTTGCACACATTTGAAGAAAACTAGCAAGATGTAGGTTAGGATCTTCAATAAGTGTTCCTCCAAATTGATTATTTTGTATCATTTGGATAATAACAGGTTTAAGTTCAAATGAATTAGCAGCAACATCAGGATTTTGAATAGTTAAGTGAAGTTCATCTGTTGTTGGACTAGCATAATCTTTTTAAGGTTTTTGTCGATTTTAATTTATTTGATTATCTAAGTTATTCGACATTTTGTTCAAAAATTTAATTTCTTTTTATTGTTTTTGATTTTTTCTAACAGTACGCTCTAATTCTAAATCGTAAGGTACTAAACCTTCAAATTCAATATTTTGCATAAACAAATATAATAAGCAAAGAAAAATTTCTTAAAAATACTCTTAAATATATAGTTCTATATTTTTGGATTTTTTATTTTATAATTTTTTTGATATTTTGTATTTTGTATATTTTTATCTCTAAATTTCTTAATTTACCAAATCTATTTAATTTACAGTTACCTTCCCTGGCAACGGCGCCAAAAACTTGATTCTGAAAATGTAGTTGTGTAAAATTTATAAAGTTGACTCTGCTTTGTAACAGCGTCAAAAGCTTGATGTGGTATTTTATGATAATAACGTTAAGTACTTAAAGCTGGGATTCTATGCAAGTATATGTATCGTTATCAAGTAATATAAGACTTTCCTTTTAAGAAATATCGATCCCATGAGGAAGGTTTAAATTTGAAATGATAAATTAACTAGGAAATTCACAGAAATCAATTGAAATTATTGTCACTAATTTTGAATGTTTTAAGATACTATCAAAGCTAAATTATTCATTACTAGCAGAATTTAAAAGTAGGGTTTGAAATTAATAACTACTAAATAAACAATAACTACTAAACTATTAAACAATAACTACTAAACTATTAAAGCATCTTTCCCACTCAATGAATTTTTTGGTGAAATGAGATGAGATAAATGGTTCATATATGTATTGTGTCAAATAAGAGCAATTTTAATTCTCTACACTGATTCAGTGTTATAGAAAATCAATGGCTAATTTTAAGTTTAGTCCTTAAATTCGTGGCTAGGCTAGGAGGAAAATGGCTCCCCCTCCCGGGCTTCCACCTCCCTTGGCTCCCACTCTAGAGCTCCCACTTCCCTTCCTCTAAAGGCTAACTCTCACTTTAGTTTTTTAAACACTAAGATTGAATTGAGGATTTTTAATCTATCACCCTAGAAATCTCTAATTCTACACCCAGCAAAGTATATTTCCCAATTAGTTGCACTTAATTCCATGAATGAAATACTCCTTCATGGACTTAAATGTGATTCTCAATCTGTTGTAGAACTCATACTCCATTTCCCGAATCATATATTTTAGTACATATTTTAACAATTCAATTGGTCAAATGGAAAAGTAAATTAAGAGTGGAGTTCAAAAATCATCACAATTTATTTTAAATTTTAACATGGGTACATCCACATTTTTATCTTCATTTCACCATATCTTAGAGTAGGGAGAGAAATAAAGGAATCTACTCAGACTTCATGAGAAAGATACAACAAAACACAAATTTCATATATAAATAAAATTTCATTCAACAATAATAAACAAACAACACTTACCTGAAACTCTTTCTCGAAGCAAATCCTCTATAGCCTCTCTTAGAAAATGTAGGAAGAAGAAATCTCTCACTTATCTTCCTCTCCATCACTTCTTAGAGAAGAATTCACACTTAACTCACCATAAAAACTCAAAAAAATAAAAATAATAACTAACTAATTGTGTGGAATGGCGTCGAATGTAGGTGTGTTGAGATTAAAGCTGAAATGAGTGGAGGAATTTGAAATGGTGCGAAGGGAGGTGTCTGATCAAATTTTGGCCCTAAATAGAGCCTAGGTCGGTTCTCCAATAGGTGCATCCAAAAACTCTTCAAAAAGCATCCAAATTTATCGAATCTTCTAGAAACATGGCTTCCACCGACACTGGCGTCGTCGGTGCCAGAGGTCCGTAATTAAATCTATCTTCTCTGAATGGCTCCGTCGGCGCTTAACAAATTTTTAACTTCTCCATTTTTGCTCCAAATTTAATCCTTTTTTTCTTCTTTTTTGCTCCAAGTCCTAAATATTAACAACCTGCAATAAAACATAGAAAATACCTTCCATTAAAGTGCAATATCACCAAAAATGAGTATAAATTATGGGTCTAAAATTGCATATATTTTTGGTGTATCAATAAGCAACCTTAGACCCAACTAAGGAGCACTCCATTGAGCATGTTGTGTGATATCCCACTGAGTCTAACAGAAAAAGATAAATTAATTACTAAGGCCACATCTAAGGCATATAAGAGGTTGCACAATGATACCAAAGGAAGAGGAAAAGAGTCAAGAAAGCAATTAGGTGGGGGGGAGGTAATTAGCTATACCCCTGATCCTCATGTAACATCGAACATTTAGTAGATTTAGAGTTGTGGACAATGTTCATGTTAGAGTATCTCCTCTAATATGAGATTCCAAGACCATTTGTTCTTGACTCACTGTTGACCTCATTTTTGGTTGAGGTCTAGA
>NW_018229718.1:0-699 GCF_001263595.1 Phalaenopsis equestris | reverse complement strand
ACCCTCTAGTAGACCTGATCCAAAAGTGGATCCAATTTCCACAGAATTTCTAACTATCAAGGATCAACAGGCAAACTAGATCAATCAATCGACCAGCACTGACTAAGCTCAGTTGACCAAACCCATTCTTTCAACCCGAAGCCAAATAAGCTTAATTGACTGAGTCATAAATAAGTTGGATGATAAAATTATTCATATAAAATAACCTAACTACCCTAATACAAACCATTTTAAACCAGAGATAAAAATTTATTATCATTGTTGTACCCTTTGCTCTATAACAGGTGGTCATTTTATGAATAAATAAGCATAGGTTATTGTTTATTATTTTCATTTCTTTGTTCTTTTGGTGTGATTTAAAGACAAATCAAAATTCAACACATATCAATGTGCTCTCGTGAAATACATTGAATAAACAAACTCTGTTTCATAACATGTTCTCATCAAATAAAATATATAAAAAAAATCAAGAAAATCATTTATATTGAAAAAGAGTGTATTTATCTCTTAATAACTAAATATTCATCTATCAAATAGGGATCTTGGTTGTTCAATATCTTAATTATGATGTTGATCTTCCTCACTCCAACACAAGATATTTTGCAAACTCTATATTCAAAAGAATTCAGATCAATCACACATCCAATAACTTGCACTTAACCAGAACAATCAATCTAAGCATATTTAGTAATTTATTTA
>NW_018229717.1:0-1873 GCF_001263595.1 Phalaenopsis equestris | reverse complement strand
GCAAACCCCACACCAAAAATAGTGCCGACAAGTACGTTAACCAACATAAAATTTGATGGCTCTCGTACTATGCATGAGCATGTCGTTGAAATGATGAGCATAGCAGTAAGGCTTAAGACCCTGGGAATGGAAGTAAATGAAAATTTTCTTGTACAATTTATCATTAACTCCTTGCCTCCTGAGTATGGTCCATTTCACATGAACTACAACACTATGAAAGACAAGTGGAATGTGAATGAACTACAATGTATGCTCATTCAAGAGGAAGCAAGGCTTAAGAAATGAATAAATCACTCTATTAATCTCATGAGACACCAAAGAAGAGTTGTAAATAAATATAGAAAGATGAATGGAAATGACAAACAAAGATCACTAAAGATTAATGTTTCACAAAAAGGAACATAAAGAAATTATGTGTCATTTTTGCAGAAAGCATGTACACTATCAAAATGAGTATCAAAAGCGCAAAGACTGGTTCGAAAAGAGAGGTAAACCTTGTGTTTCTGTATGTTTCGAATCAAATTTGGCAGAAGTTCCTTATAATACGTGGTGGATTGACTCTGGTTGTATCACTCATGTTTCTAATATGATGCAGGGATTCCTTACAACCCAAATAAAAAGTTTGTCTTTTGGGAAACAGAGTCAAAGCACCAATTGAGGCTATTGGTACATATCATTGATTTTAGATACTAGACATCATTTAGACCTTTTTTAAACACTTTATGTCCCTTCTGTTTCTTGTAATTTAATTTCATTATCTTAACTTGATTATATTGGATACTCATTTAAATTTGAAAATGGTTGTTTCAATTCGTTTAAACATAATCATCTCATAGGTTATGATATTCTTTGTGATGATTTAATAAGCTTAGACTTGATAATCTTTTCGCTGAAACTCTTATGACTTTGCATCATAATATTAGTACTAAATGAGGTTTTATGAATGAAAGTTCAGCTTATTTGTGGCATAAACGTTTGAGTCATATATCCAAAGAAAGAATTGAAAGATTAGTAAAGAATGAAATAATTAATGAATTGGATTTTATTGATCTTGGCATTTATGTGAATTGCATTAAAGGAAAACACACAAATCACACACTTAAGAAAGTCGCCACAAAAAACACACAGCTCTTTGAAATTATACACACAGGTATTTGTGGACCTTTTGATGTTTTATCTTTTGGTGGAGAGAAATATTTTATCACCTTAATTAATGATTTTTCATGTTATAGATATGTCTACTTATTGCATCAAAAATATCAAGTTATATATGTCTTAAAGGTGTATATAACTGAGGTTGAGAGACAATTATATAGAAAAGTGAAAATTATCAGGTTCGATAGAGGCGGTGAGTATCATGAAAGTTATAATGAAACTGGACAAAGTCCAGTTCCATTTGCTAAATTTCTTCAAACTAATGACATATGTTCATAATACACTGTGTCAGGAACACGACAACAAAATGGTGTTGCAGAAAGGTGAAACCGTACTCTAATGGAAATGGCTAAGCGTATGATGAGTAATTCTTCTTTACCCTCATCATTGTGGATGCATGCTTTAAAGACCGCTGCATATTTGTTAAACAAGATTCCTAGTAAGGCAGTTCCAAAAACTCCTTTTGAACTGTGGACAAGAAAGAAACCTAGTTTAAGGCATCTGCGTGTTTGAGATTGCCCAGCGGAAAGAAGGTTATATAATCCACATGAAAAAAAATGGAACTCAAGAACAGCCAGTGGTTTCTTCATTAGTTATTCAAAAAAATCTAAAGGGTATAAATTTTATTGTCTTAACCACAGTACAAGAATTATTGAAGCTGAAAATGCCAATGTTTCCGTTCATTTTCTCTTTTTTATTTTAAAAGGAGTCGCCAGCT
>NW_018229716.1:874-1089 GCF_001263595.1 Phalaenopsis equestris | reverse complement strand
GTGATTTTTGATCTTCATTATGATTTATGATCCAAAGAACTCATCGTAAAAGTTGCAAAATATTTTGAGTTCATTTAATAACTTAAATTGATTTTTAAAGATAAATACCACTTTTAACACTTAAATATTTTTTAAAAATCAAAACATAACTCAAAAAGTTAAGAAACTTAGTTTTTTAAGTTCTCTGTGATCAGGGATATTTTATAAAAATAAAA
>NW_018229716.1:0-856 GCF_001263595.1 Phalaenopsis equestris | reverse complement strand
AAATAAAAACTTAATTTTTGGCCTATTTTAAGTATTTAAATAATTAAAAATTCATAAAAATCATAAGAATAATAAAACTCATGGAAATGTTCTAAATTATTTCCTAATCACTTAGCAATAATTAGAATATTTTTTCCTGGTTTTCTAAATAAAGATATTGAATTTTAAAGCTTAAAAATAATTTTTAAAAGGCTAAAATTATGTTTTTCACTAAAATAATTCCAATAAATCAAGAAAAATTAGAAAAATATAAAATTTGCTCCTCTGAGTTCTCTAACCTTATGGAGATTTTTCAAAAATACATAACATAATGTTCACCACCTAAAATATTTTATTTTTATTAAATAGCCCAAAAATTAAGATAAATCTAATAAATCACAAAAAAATCAAAAAATTATGAAATTTGATCCAAAGGCTTATCTGATCTAGTTCTACCTCCAATAAAAATTTGAAGGGATTATAATTTACCGTGGTCAAGTTAGGAATTTTCTTTGAAAAATCCTATCTTTACATGAAAATAATTACATAAAATAAATTAAATTTTTAATAATCATATTTCTCCTCTGATGTTTTAATTGACAAATTAATGAGTTAGGATAAAAATTTTAAAGTCATTTGAATTGAATTTGACAAATTATGAGGTGTTAGAGTCTTAGGAGCAAATGTGTAATTTTGGAAATTTAGCCTTAATTTACATTTAGGCTTAATTCAAGGAGGGAGAATGGGTAACCTCTGATCTTAATCAATTTATTTGATGTTTGAAATAAAAGGGGTTAATTGGTAGAAACCGATTTCATTTTCCTCGTTAAAAAGATAAGTTCATAAATTTCTAAATTATTAAGATTTGGAAGTTTAT
>NW_018229715.1:0-1126 GCF_001263595.1 Phalaenopsis equestris | reverse complement strand
CTACATGCCCCAGCTTCACGCCTTATGTGCATGAAAAAAAAGAAGATGAAGAGGGAAAAGAAGAATATGAGAAAGAAGAGGATAAGTAGAATTTATTGGGTTTTCTTAGTTTTTATTTGTTGTTAATTATTTTGTTTTTTTGTTGATGGTATAAGTTGGATAATTTATGTGTTTAGTTTGTGGACCTATTGAACTTGTTTGTATATGTAGCTGTAAATTTTGGAATTTTATTTCAGCATTGTTTGTTGCTTTAATTTACAGTTTATGTTTTTAATTTAGTTTTCCTAGAAAATGCTTTGATATATTATATTTCATTTAATGCTTTAAAGCCTGTACTTTTTAAATTAGTACCTGCAATATATCAGAGCATAGTTTCATATTCAAAATCCTCTAAAGGTTAGTTTTTTTTATGCATTTACTATTTTCTTTCACATACAATTTTTTTGTAATACATTCTTTACTTATTATTTAAAAACTTAAGTTTATTGGAAAGAAAAATTTCTTTAAAAGAAGTAAACTAAATTTTATTTGTGCTCAGTTAACTATATTTTTAAAATTAATTTAACATGACCTTGTATATCAGAGCTTAACTTTAAATAAATACATTTTTGATTGAAAATATTATGCTAAATTTAAGCAAAAATCTTTAATGATTAAGATGAATTCTAGAGTTAAGATATTTAGTATGAAAGAATTAAATTACGTTTTTCTAAAGTAAAGGAGATTATATTTTTGAAATTATTTTTGAAATTTTAAGAGTCTTAGAGTTTCATTTAAGAAGAAAAGAATGAAACATTATGAAAAATCTTCAATGCTAATATGAATTTATAAAGTGAAGGAAGGTAAGAAGTTTAAACTTTATGAAGAGGATAGTGAAGTTCAAAACTATTAAAGTCTATCCACATATATTAATCCTCACATGAAAAATAAAAAGAAAAATAAATAAAAAAATAGAAATGATTGAAAATGATCCTAAAAAAAAGAAAAGGAAAAAAAAAAAGAAAAGAAAAAGAAAAGAAAAATATCCGAGGAGAAGCTTGAAAGGATGCCTAATAAAAAATTGGCTTACTTGAATCAACTCAAGGAAGAAAACTTTATTACATTTTCTAAATTTGTATTAGAGTAT
>NW_018229714.1:41462-41719 GCF_001263595.1 Phalaenopsis equestris | reverse complement strand
CATATGGATCTAATTTGGGTCAAACTTGAGCTAGCATTAGACTAAGCTCAAATTGAATGTTGTATTTGGTCACAAATGACCTTATAAAGGATTTTCAACATAAATTGGATGCCAATTTGAGGTCTAAGGCATTCAATTGTTGAATTTTGGGGTGTTAGCCAATATTGGGGCTAATTTTAGGAATTTTGGATTTGGTCAAAATTAAATGGATTTGAGGTTTCATCAAGGCCTATTGATGGTTGATGTTGATGTGTAAG
>NW_018229714.1:41040-41410 GCF_001263595.1 Phalaenopsis equestris | reverse complement strand
AAATTATGGACCAATTGAGCTTGGATTTGGTTTAAATTGGTCACATGTAAGGTGAATTTGAGTTTAGGATTGAAATTGGGGGAGATTGGGTCCAAATTGATGGACATTTGAAATAAATTTGGGGAAATTGTAATTTTAGGGGTTTTGGTCAAAATAGTCAAATTGATCAGATTGAATCCAATTGAAGGGTCCAAATGGGTTTTGGGAACATTTGGAGTGATTTTGGAGGTTTTGGGAAAGTTTGGGGTGCCATGGGTATTTTTGTAATTTTGGCAATTTTGGGGGTATTTTGGTTAAAGATGGCCAAATTGACCAAATTGGGACATATGGTATTTGAAAGAAATGAAATTGGGAATATTTGGGATTTATT
>NW_018229714.1:32349-40905 GCF_001263595.1 Phalaenopsis equestris | reverse complement strand
TTTCTAATGGTGAGGGTACCTTTTCTAGTTTTCTAAGACTAGTCAATAGGAAAGTCCTAGGGCTAGACCTAGGCTACTAAAGAAGTTTCTAGACCTCAACCAAAAGTGAGGTCAACACCAACTAAAACTGATAAATCTAAAAATATGATTTTATGTTAATCATGTTTTATTTTGTAGGTTTATTGGAGACATTAAAACAAAATTTTGCTTTAGATTTCCTTTGCATGCTATAGGGTGTGCTAACTGATGTGGGCAGATTTAGTGTATTTTTTTTGCAAATATTTTTCAGTATTACAAAATACACATGACAAATACAATAGTAAATATGCAATTTAATCCCAACAAAAATAACTTTAGTGAAAATAGTTTTATCTTTTTAAAAATCTTTAAACTACTAAATGCCCTAAAAAGAACATAAGTATACGTATCACTCAAGTAATAAAGGGCTCTAATGAAAGGGCTCTAATGGAGTCCTTTGGAGTCCTTGATATCGATCTCACAGGGAAGTTGGAAATGCTTATAAGTATATTTTTGTGATTATAATGTAAACTACAATTTCAAATACGAATATGAAGTATGAAATTTGAATCTTGAGTAAATGAGTGAGTGCTACATAACATGCAGTTAAAAGACTAGGTTAATTAAACTAATTGCTAAACTTTCAAAAGTAAACTTATGAAAACTAAATAAAGTTTTCGTGACAAAGAGTTCAAATTTAAGAAAACATCCTTCACCTTTACAATGAGTGTATGGATTTTGAAGAAATTAATTTTTTTTAAAAAAATATATATAAATTATTTAGTGCCAAATAGGAGCAATTCTAATCTTTACCCTCTTCCAAGTGCATAAAGAGCATTAACAAATCCACAGTTTGGTCCCTAATTCTGTGGTTAGGCTCGGAGGATACGGGCTGCAACTCCAGAGCTCCCACTACTGCCTCATTTGAGGGCTAACAATCTTGCATTAATTTTCAATCAACTAGACCAAATTGAGGCGTTTAATCAGTCAACTTAAAATCTCCAATTCTGCATTAAAAAAAAAACTATATTTTCTTATTTATTTGCACTCAACCCAATGGATGACATCCTCTCCTATGGAATGAAATTTGATTCTCACTACGTTATAGAAATCATAGCCCTTTTGGCACATATGTTTCTCAACACATTTTAAAATTTCAATTAGTCAGATCAAAAAGTAGATGAAGATCGAAGTTTAATTCATCACAAATTTTTAAAATTTAAAATCGTGTAAATTAAAATCGATTCTTCACAAAACTAAATCTCATCGTAGGGAGAAGGATAAATAATACTTCTTCAGAATTCATGAGAAGGATACGACAAAACACCTATAAAATAAGGAAATAATTGAACATAACTAATCTCACAATCCTTCCCAAGAAAATCCCTAGAAGTTTTCTTCAAGCACTTTCCCTCTTTACAAGCACTCTTAATTCTCTTTTAGAAAAGTAATTAAGAAGAAATCTCTCACCTTCCCTCTTCTCTTACAATCCTTGAAGAAAATCTCTAAGCTCTTGAATTTCTCTCACACACACTCTCTCTCTCTCTTGCCTTCTTCGAAAATCCCTCACACGCCTCTCTCCCTTCAAGCCCTAGATTTCCCTCTTTTATTAAAGGCTGCCTCCCTCCAAAATGAATTCAAAATTCTCTCCAAAAATCCTATCAAAAAGTCAACCCTTTAAAATTCAAAAGACATGTTTATTGATCCAAGAGACATATTCCTTCAGAAAAAAACCATCCAAAGTGTGTAGATGCATTGAATCACTCCATAGGGTGTTTGGAATAAGTTTCCTTTTTGAAATTAGCTCAAAATTCATTTTGAACCACTTTCATCCTTGAAGAGTCATCTCTGCTTACAATCCTTGAAGAAAATCTCTAAGCTCTTGAATTTCTCTCACACACACACTCTCTCTCTCTTGCCTTCTTCGAAAATCCCTCACACGCCTCTCTCCCTTCAAGCCCTAGATTTCCCTCTTTTATTAAAGGCTGCCTCCCTCCAAAATGAATTCAAAATTCTCTCCAAAAATCCTATCAAAAAGTCAACCCTTTAAAATTCAAAAGACATGTTTATTGATCCAAGAGACATATTCCTTCAGAAAAAAACCATCCAAAGTGTGTAGATGCATTGAATATCTCCATAGGGTGTTTGGAATAAGTTTACTTTTGGAAATTAGCTCAAAATTCATTTTGAACCACTTTAATCCTTGAACAGTCATCTCTGGGCGCCTCAGGTACTAGTTCTGGCATTTCAGGTGCCATCCTGCTTAAGATTGCATACTTTTGGATTTTGATGCTTCAGCACCAAGTTTGGCGCTTTAGGTGCCAAGTTTTAGTGCTTTAGGCGCCAGCTCTCTTTCGAATGGCGCTTCAAGCGTCAATTCTGGTGCTTCAAGCGTCAGCTCTCTGTAAAGTGGCGCTTCAAGTGTCAGAATCTTAAAATTCACTGTTTTGGCTCCAAATTTTGTCCTTTTTGCTACTTTTACTCCAAATGCCTAAAATTAATATATCTATAGCAACAAATGCCTAAAATTAATATACCTACAATAAAACATGAAAATTCCCTTCTTTTAAAGTGCAATATCACAAAAAATAAGTATAATATGTATACTTAAACAACATTATTTTGGATATTATTTTGGTGTATCAAAATCCCCCAAACTTAAATGTTACTTGTCCTCAAGTTACACTTTTACTACATAAAAACATATGACTCAAGATAGAGATTCACTTAAAACTTCTATACATTAGTATAATAAATAAAATAGTAAAATTTTCTAAAAACCTTTATTAACTTGGATTCAAACTCAGATTCAAACTATAAGTCTAAGGGTACTTAGTAATCAAATTTAAGATTTTTGAATCTACTCATTTCAAGAAGATTTGTAATTTATCTCATCAAGGATACTTAGAACATTCATATGAAAAAGAACTTCATGAGAACTTTACTACTAATGCTGCTGATACTCCAATACAAGTTTAAAAATACAAGTTTAAAAAATGTACAAGTTTAAAAAATGTAATAAAGCCTTTTTCCTTAAGTTGATTTAAGTGAAGCTAATTTTTTATTAGACATCTCCTCAAACTTCTCCTCACTCATTTCTTTTCTTTTCTTTTCTTTTTCTCTTTTTTTTCATTCAGAGACTTTTCAATCATTTCCTGTCTTTTTTTTTCAAGTGAGGATTACTATATCTGGATAGCTTTTAAAAATTTTAAATTTCACTTTCCTGTTCTTAAAGTCAAATCTCTTTACCTTTCTTCACTTTATAAATTCATATTAGTTTATGATTTTTCATAAAATTTCTCTCTTTTCTTCTTACAAGAAATTTTAAAATTTTTAATACTTCAAAAATACAATTTTCTTTACATTAAATTGAAAAACATACTCTTATCTTTTCATACCAAATATCTTTAACTTAAGAAGTGAACTTTATTATTATAAACTTTTTTCCTAAATTTACCATAATATTTACAAATATGAGTTAGTCATTTAAAGATAAATCTTAATATCCCAGGTCATGTCAAATTAATTTTAAAAATATAGTTAATTGAGAACTAATAAAATTTAGTTTACTTCTTTTTAAAATAATTTTTTTTCCTCCAAACTTATATTTTTAATAATTAAAAATATTTAGTACAAAATTTTGTAGGTAGCAGAAAATAGTAAATGCATGAAAATAAAAACTAACCTATAGAGGAATTCTAAGTATGAAATTGGGCTCTAGCATACTGCAAGTACTAACTTTAAAAATATATACAAGCTTTAAAGCATTAAATGAAACATAATATATTTTAAAGGATTTACTAAAAATTTAAAATTGAAAAAGAAGATTGAAAATACTAAAAATGCAGAAAAAATAAAAATCAACAGTTACTATTATGACTTAGGTCCACAACACAACATTAAAAGTTTTACTACAATAGTTTTAAAAGATAACAAATAACAACCAGTCAAGATAACAGGCTAAACTCCTAAAAATATCAATAGTCATTGCCTTCCTCATCATCATCATCTTGTTCTTCTTTTTCTTCATCATCATGATCTGGAGCATAAGGAGTAAAGCTAGGGCAAGTTGGAAATTCTACATTGTATTCACCCCTAAGGTATCTAACCAAAGTCTCCTCATAAGCTATGTCATGTTGACCTCTCCTCTGCTTATACTCATCATTATAAGCATTTATTTCTTCAATTCCTGCAATCCTATTCTGCTAAGTCACAATATCCATTTACTGAATCATAATATGCTACAAAATATTTTCAAGTGAAGCAATGTGAGAAGTAGATGCCCTTGTAGCTGATGTTGAGGGGCTAGCACTACTTCCACTCCAGACTCAACAAATGATTCAACTCTTTGAACCTTATGCTTCCCAATAGGATTTTATGGCTGTAGCTTTTCCTCATTTTCGTGGGACTCTACTCCTGATTGCTCAGATAAAATAAAAACCAGGGCAGGGTAACCCAAACCACTAGCTATATCATCTAGCTATAGCACTACTAGCTATACTCTGAGCATGATGAACTATAAGAGAACCAACATCTACTACCTTCATTTTCTAAATGCATAAGTTTAGCACAACTCTATCCTTAGTTACTTCACTGAGATGATTTGCTGACAATAATTTAGCAGAGATGGAGTAGTGACATACCTTTGACTGAATAGTCATCATGGAAGCAGAGAAGTTAACTTTCTTATTTTTTTTAATTTTCCATTCTCCTTTTCCATCAGTTAGAAAGGCAATCACTTCATTCAGGTATGAATTAGTCATCACAAATGCAGCATATTCACAATGGAATACATTCCTTAGTCCATAAAAAAACATTAATACTTTCTCTTGAAAACTCAACTTGCACACCTTTCACCAAGATGTGATCACAGTAGTGAACCACAAGTTTGCATAGAATTCCCAGACCATATGTATAATAACTACTACATTGAAGTAGCAAAACCTCTCACAGTTTCTGGCGATAATGAAACTCTCGATCTCGCCACCTGGGTTAGCAAAAGCCCCTTCATGGATCAACACTCTGGATTCCATTTGAGTATTATAACTATAGCGGGCTTTGAAATTGACAAAATTCCTTGTGTCAAAATCTCCCGTCGACTTTCCTCTCTTTACTCTTAAAGCCATAGGAATTTCTATGAAAATCAAAATAAAATACAAATAAATTAAAAAAATAATAAATTCAACTCCGCAAGTAAGATTATTTGATAAAGAACTTTTCACCATGGGTTTTCTTCAAGCTTTTCCATAAAAAATCCCAAATTTTGGATCTCCCATAATGTAGGAAAAATCCAAGGTGAAAATAAAAAATTTCTAGGTAAAAGTGAAGCTCTTACCAAGAGAAGATTAAATCTAAGATCGTTGGCCTTCAAAATCTTCTCAAACGCGCATAATGTGAAGCCTTAGGTCAAGGTTTAGAGGTAGAAGATGACCCAAGTAGTAAAAATGGTATTTTACTGAGCTATTTTGTAGTTTTTTAGGCAATCTGACATTTTCGGGAATATGACGCTTCAAGCGTCAATCAAGCGCCAATGCATTAATTTTTTCAGATTTTTTTATGTGGAAATCTGCTGTGTACCACTTTACATCAACATCTAATTAACTCAAATAAACATTTATACTCATAATTAAACACTACTCTAACGACAAACTTTCACAAACAAAACAAAACTCACTTTTGTATTTAAAATTTGCGCTATTACAAACTGACAATTTTCAAGCCAACAAAGATCTAATTCAGTGTCCAAAGCAAACAAAACTTCCTAACACTGAAATCTAAAACAACGAAATACCAAACACAAACATAAATAAGGTTCAACAATGAAAGTAAATACAATCCAACACAACATAATAACTTAAACAAGAAATACTAGACAAAACGTTCCATGCATAAAGTAAGTTCAAACATATTCTACGCTCTTGTCCTTCTGGATATCTCCCATGGATTGGTAGTGCACGTACAAGTTGTAGAAAGATTGATAAGGAAATTCATCAGTTGAATTATCCTCAGTCCAAGTATGTTTTTTGAACATACGTACCAAACCATTTTTAATACGTCCAGTATGTTCAAAATGTTACTTCAGACTCCACTCAAGATGATCCAACATCTCAGATACATTCTGAATTTCATGCATAAGGTTTTGTACCTCTTTATCCATCTTATTGATCCTTTTCAAAAGTCTGCTTGAACTGAAGTAAGGCCGAATAAGTGATGAATTATGGGATGCTTGATTCATCAGTACATTTATATCATTCTCATCTCCCATTCCAATACAGTTGCAATAACCTTTTAAGTCCATTGGCTTCCAAAGAAAAAAGCACTTTCTCCCAACTCTCATAAGGCACTTGCGATTGACTGCATACTAGAAAGATGGATGTCCAAGTCTAGTAGCAGATCCATTGACAATCAAACCCAAAGCCGATTTCACAATTATTGCACAAATATCAACATGTTTTCTAGTTTGAATACAAAAATCCATAATAACACTCTCCTTAGTTACTTTACTGGTTTTGATAGTGGGGAGTAGTTTTGATGCAATAAGGAAATGCCATGCCTGTGATGCAGGATTCAACAATGATGAAGAAAAGCTTACATTTCCATCATCTCTGGCCTCCCAGGCCTCCCAATTTGCATCTTCATTCGTAAGGTATCAATAGAGTTCATTCATATTATCTCTTGTGGGGGTAAAATTTGCATAGTCGCAAATAAGAACACTTTCAATCATAAACATTTCATTTATTCTTGAAGGAATAAATTGCACAAACCTGCCTTGCACATAGACATTTCCTTGGTTGACTCCATGTAGATTTGAATACAACTATTTCACCATAGGAACAACTACAGAGACAGTAGTGTAGCAAAGCACTTCTTACATCTCTGCAAAATAATCTCCCACTTGAGTATTCGGTGTGTTGAATCCTTGATTCACAAATCCTCTTTTGTAGATTATCCTCTTCTTCATAAGAACTCGATCATGTAACTTCTGCGCATCAAAATTGATGAACTTTATTTGGTTGAAAATTCTAAATCTCACAGAATTATTAGAGTGGGAAACCATAGGATTTGAAAAATGGTGACTCTTCCCTTGTTTTCCCTCCTAAAATGGACTTTGGAATCAATTTTTGGGAGTTATAAGAAGAAGGACCCGCCAAACCTGCCAAAAACTGCTTTTTGAAAAGCTTAAAGTCATTTCATCGCCGCGGTGCTTCAGACCCTAGCTCTTTAGAATGGGGCTCTTCAAACACCAATCTGGCGCCTTAGGCGCCAATTCCAAAAAATTTGCCATTTCGATTTCTATCTAATTAATTTTCAATTCTTCCATAAAAGTAGATAAATAAAGATGTTTTTAAATATTTTCTTAATTTGAAGTTTCTCAAATACATAGAATCCATAAAAGTACAAATATAAATATATGTTAAATATTCTAAAAAAAATATAAAATAAAAATAAACAATGTTAAATATGAGTTACCTCCCATAAATCGCTTAGTTTAATGTCGTCAGCCAAATATTCGCAGTCTTCATTTTGAATGGCCTAACATTACATTCTCTTTATGAACTGGTCTTTGACCATCAAAATATGGTTTCAATCTGTGCTCATTCACTTTAAATATCCTTCCACTCTTGTGATCTTCACTATTAATAGTTTCATAGGGATAGACTTTTACAATTCTGAATGATCCTTTCCACATAGACTTCAGTTTTCCAGGAAATAATTTCAATCTTATATTGTATAATAAAACATCTTAACCATGTAACTTCTTGTCGAAGCTCAAAGTCCTTTTTTATTATCTTTCAATCATGCCATTCTTTCATTCTTTCCTTATAAATCCTAACATTACTGTAAGATTCATTCCTAATTTCTTCAAGCTCATTCAATTGTAATAATCTTTTCTCACGAATATCTTTGAAATTGAAATTGAATTCCTTAATAGCCGAATAAGCTTAATGTTCCAATTCTACCGGTAATTGAAAGGTCTTCCAAAAAATTAATCTCTACAGGGACATTTCTATAAGTGTCTTATAAGCTATCTTGTATGCCCAAAATGCAGTATCTAATCTAGCAGACCAATCCATTTTATTAGGATTCACACTTTCTCCAAAATTATTTTAATTTCACGATTAGATACTTATGCCAAATCACTAGTCTGGAAATGATAATCAGTTGTAATTTTATGCAATATATTAATTTTTCCACCAACCTTCTAATTATTGCATTCCTAAAATGAGATCCTCCATCAGCAATGATGACTCTTGACATTTCATATCTTGTAAAATATTTTTAATTAAAAATTTTGAAACTCTCCGAGCCTCACATCAAGGTAAAACAATTGCTTCAATTTATTTTGAAATATAATCCACTGCAATCAATATATACACATTTTCAAATGAAGATACAAATGGTCCCATAAAATCCAATCTCGATGCATAAAAAATTTCAATTTCAAAATTAAAATTTAGAGGCATTTCATTTCTTTTTGAAATATTACCTACTCTTTGAGACCTTTCACATGTATATATATATATATATATATATCTT
>NW_018229714.1:25638-31213 GCF_001263595.1 Phalaenopsis equestris | reverse complement strand
AGGAAGTGTATATATATATAAAGGAGCAGCTCGGGACTCCCTACATATTAAGATAAAGGGCAGAGTACAAAAGGGGGGAGGGGGAAGAGGGTTCCCACTAAAAACAAAAACCTAAGGGCTCCTCTTCCCACATTACAACTCAACAGAAGAAAATCTCCAAAATACAAAACTAAAAAATAATTAATACAAACAAAATTATACCCTAACAAAGGAAATAAAATCCAAGCTAACAGTAAAGATAAAAAGAATTTAAATGCCAATGTAACCGAAGCAACAAATTGGCCAAAACAAACTCCACAACCATGAGGGAGCAGAGGAACCAAAGTGGAAAACAACAGGCATCAACCAAAATAAATCAAACAGAAAGGTTCCAGAAAGCTGCAGGAAAGACTAAAATGCCAACAATCCAACCAATCCGCAGGGGGCAACAAATTTTATGAACAATTCTATCATTCCCAAAATGACCTACAATTTCAAAATCATGACATTTTTGGATAATTTCTTAAATTTACTTGTAAGGCACACATCGTCTCATTACTTAATCTTTTCATTGTTTGTACAAATATGGATCATCCCAAAAATAAGATTTTTCATAATGAACAAATTTCTTTTCCTGTTGTTTTGTGAGTCCATATGGTAAAATATTACTAACAATATAATTCACAATATCAGCATACCACAGTATTTTCTATCCTTTTACAGAACAAAGTTGTTAATCAAGAAAAGTTTCAATAATTTCTTTTTCCAAATCAAGTATTTCTTCATGTTTTATTCTAGATAGATGATAAAAAATTTGACAGCGCCTTTATTATCGACTACTATAAAATCGAACTCTTGCATTAGAAGTGCCCATCTAATTAATCTTGGTTTCACATTCTTTTTTTACATTAAATATTTAATAGCCGAGTAGTCAGTATGCACAAAACATTTAGCTCCAATTAGATATGACCTAAACTTATCAAAAGCATAAACAATGGCCAATAACTCTCTTTCAGGGTTGTCTAGTTAGTTCGAGCATCATTAAGAGTCTTACTAGCATAGTATATGACTTTAAAAATTATGTCATATGTCTGCCCTAAAAGAACTCCAATTTCATAATCACTTGCATCACATATCAATTCAAAAGATTTCTCCCAATAGGTGAAATAATTATATGAGCAATGATCAATTTTTGCTTTAAAGTTTCAAAGGCTTTAAGGCAATCTTAGTTGATGTCAAAATTTGTTTCTTTTTCCAGAAGTTTGCATAAAGGCCTTATAATTTTTGTAAAATCATTAATATATCGCCTGTAATATCTAACATATCCTAAGAAGCTCCTAACTCCTCTTACAATAGTAGGTGGAGGTAAGTTTGATATAACCTATATTTTTGTTGGAACTATTTCCATGTCATTTTCTGAAATTTTATGCCTAAGCACAATTCCTCCTGCAACCATAACCTCCTGCAACCATAAATTGATAAATTGATATTTCTCCTAGTTTAATACGAGATTAGTCTTTTCACGTCATTCAAGAACTTTCTATAAATGATTTAGACATATTTAAAATGAAGTTCCAATTACAAAAAAATCGTCCATGAAGACTTCAATTTTGTTTTCAATTAAATCACTTAAAATTGACATTATACATCGTTGAAATGTTGCTGGTGCTTTACATAATCCAAAGGGCATTCGCCTAAATGCAAAAGTTCTATAAGGACTACTATTTTTTTTTATCTTGATCCTCTAGAGCAATAGATATTTGATGATAACCGGTATATCCATCTAGAAAACAAAATATCTATGCCCAACCAGCGTATCCAACATCTGGTCCGAAAAGGGTAAATGAAAATGATCTTTCCGAGTGGTAGAATTTAATTTTCTTTAATCTATGCAGATCGGCCATCCAATGACTTGTCTTGTGGGTATTAATTCATTATTCTAATTTGTCACTACAGTTACTCCTCATTTCTTTAAAACACAGTGAATTGGACTCACCTAAATACTATCTGAAATAGGATATATCATTCCAACATCTAACCATTTTAAAATCTCTTTCTTGAAAACTTCTTTCATCATAGGATTCAGTCTCCTTTGAGGACAAGCTCTTGGTCCATGTTGATCTTCTAATAAAATTCTATGCATATAAATTGAAGGACTGATTCCTTTAATATCAACTAATGGCCATCTAAAAGCTTTCTTATATCTTCTTAAAGTTTCCAACAGCTGTTGTTCTGACGTATCAGCTAATTCTGAGGATACTATAACAGGTAATGTTGATAAATCTCTTAAGAATAAATGTGTAGGAAGTGTTTTCATTTCTAGTTCGGGAGGTTTATCAATAGATGAAATCAAATTCTTTTTACTTTATATAGAAGGATCTTACATTTTAAATTTTTTTTGAACATAATCTAAATCTTCATTACTCAGTTCCGTTATTGCTCACTTCCGTAGATTCATCTAGAATTTTATCCTCATCTTCATATTTCAAATATTATTTTTCAATTTTCTTTTCAAATGTCTTCTTGAAATATTTATGGCTTAAATATTTGTTGATGTCCATTCTGAAGCATTCAATCACTTGCTCTTTTGCAAGGTATGTCACTAATTTTGCGAAATTAAATATAACCTTTTGATCATTAACCCTCATAGTTAGTTCTCTTTTTGTACATCTATCAAAGCTCTTCTAGTGTCAAGGAATGGTCTTCCTAAAATGATAGAAATTTTGTTATCTTCATCTGTTCTTTATCTTATTCCTTATCTAATACAATAAAATCAACAGAAAAGATAAATTTATCAACTTTTACAAACATATTTTCTATAACTCTTTTAAGATAGGTAATCGAATGATCAACTAATTGAAAAGTTACAATTGTAGGTGAAATATCTCCTAAACGCAACCTTCTAAAAATTGATAAGCATAAGATTAATACTCGCTCCTACATCACATAAAACTCTTCCAAAAAATCTTTTGCCAATAGCACAAAGAGTAATAAAATTACAAGGATCTTTAAGTTTTCTAGGAAGCTTTTTTTGAGTTATAGAGCTATACTTCTCACTGAGTGCAACAGTCTCATTATCTACAAACTTCCTTCTCTTATTAAGTATATCCTTCATGAACTTCACTTAGCTTGACATTCTTTTCAAGGCTTCAACAAATGAAATGTTTATCGTTAATTTCCTCAATATTTCTAAAAATTTTGAAAATTGGTTATCTATATTTTTCTACTTAAATTATTGAGGAAAAAGAGGTTATGGTCTTTCTATAGTGGTTTTCATTGGTTTAATAGGATATTCTAACTCAAAATAAAATCTTCACTAGATTTTTCTTTTTTCAACCTCAACTTTCCACCCTTTCTTTTTTAACTTCAACTTCAACTTCTTTTTGAACTCTGGTTTCCAATTTATTTCTACTTCTCAGTTGAATAACCTTAATTGCTCTTTGTTCTGGTCTTTAGGATTTACTTCAACATTACTCAACATTACTAGGCAATAACATTACTAGGCAATATTTTTGGAGGTCTATTGCTAAGTGCAGTAGCAATACATCCCAGTTAATTTTCCATGTTTCTAATTGTAACTCCTTGACTATTACAACTCTTTGACTCTACAATTGACTACCCATTTAAAATATCAATTCTTCCATTGACAACTTTTTCTCCTTATTTTACAAATTATTAAAACCTGAAGGGTAATAAGGTTTATAAGTTAGATTCTCTTGATTGTTGGTGTTTTCCAATGGGTACGCAGCGTTGTTTCCCCATTGTGGATTTTCAACATTAGAGTTATTGTTACTCCAACTAAATTTTGGTTGATTTTCCAACCAGGATTATAATAATTGGAATAAGGATTATTAGAATGATTATTTATTGCAGCTAAGGCCTCATAAAAAGATTTTGATTTTATCATTTGTCTCAAAGAGTTTTTCTTAAGCACAGGAAATGTCTGAGAATAATTCATTCCATATTGATCTATCTTCTTTGATATATCAACTATTTGGGCATGTAACATAGATATTGTGTCAGAATCATGAATACTACCTACTCCTTTTAGATTTACCCTTTTAGAGGGTCATTGAAAATTATTAGTAGCCATCTCTTCAATTAAAAAATATGCTTCATCAAATGGTTTTGACATTAATGATCCACTAGCAGAAACACTAATTATTGATCTAAAATATCCAACCAATCCATTATAAAAAGTTTAAATTATTAACCTATCTGACAATGCATGGTGTGGACACTTTCTAAGGAGGTCTTTAAATCTTTCCCAGGCTTCATAATTTGATTCCCTTTCAAATTGAAAAAAAGATGTAATATCATTTCTAAGCATAACAGTTTTCAAAGGTGGGAAATATTTAGATAAAAAATTTTGTGATAAGTCTCCCCAAGTTTTGATAGATCCAAGTGCTAATAATTTTAACCACATCTTAGTTTTATTTTTTAGTGCAAAAGAAAAAAGTCTAAGTGTGATGACATCACTCGACACTCCATCGCATTTAAAAATAACACATAATTCTAGAAAAATAGCAAGGTGTAAATTAGGATCTTGAGTTGGTGTTCCTCCAAACTGATTATTTTGTAACATTTGGATAATAACAGGTTTAAGCTAAAACAAGTTGGCCGCTACAACAGGGTTTTGTATAATCAAATAAATTTCATCTGCTGTAGGATTAGGATAATCTCTTACAGGTCTCTGATGATGTTCATTTTCATTTCCAACATTACTTGAGTTGCAAGCCATTTTGCTAAAATGATCTCTCACTTTTTGTTGTTTCTAATTTTTCTAATACTTCTTTATAACTCTAAATCGTAAGGTACTAAATCTTCAAATCTTACACTACACATAAACAGGCACAATCAGTAAATAAAATAAGTAAACACACTAAAATATGAAAATATTTGAACTAAATTACAAACACAATTTCTCTTAGTTTAAATTATAAAATAACCTACTAATTCTTTCCGTCATTTACCCGGTAATGGCGCCAAAAACTTGATACAGATAGATTTAGTGTGCTATTTTTGTAAATATTTTCAATATTACAAAATACACATCGCAGATGCAATAGTAAATATGCAATTTAATCCCAACAAAAATAACTTTAGTGAAAATTTTTTTTTGTTTTGAAAAATCTTTAAACTGCCAAATCTCCTAAAAATAACGCAAGTATATGTATCGCTAAAGTAATAAAAGGCTCTAATAGAGTTATAGATAACGATCCCAAAGGGAAGCTGAAAATGCTTATAAGTAATTTTTTATGATTATAATGTAAACTACAATTTAAACTTCTAAAGTGAAATACAAAATTTGATTCTAGAGTAAAAGAGTGAATGCTAAATAAAATGCAGTTAAAAGAATAAGTTAATTATTGTAATTGCTAAACTCTCAAAAGTAAACTTACGAAAACAAAACAAAGTTTTTGTGACAAAGAGTTCAAATTGAAGAAAGCATCCTTCCCCTTTAGAGTGAGTATATGGATTGTGAAAAATTAAAATCATTTATATATACATATATATATATATATATATATATATATATATATATATATATATATATATATATATATATATATATATATATATATATATATATATA
>NW_018229714.1:1286-25119 GCF_001263595.1 Phalaenopsis equestris | reverse complement strand
TATATATATATATATATATATATATATATATATATATTGTTTTGTGTCAAATAGGAGCAATCCTATTCTTTACCCTCTTCCAAGTGCATAAAGAACCTTGACTAATCCATAGTTTGGTCTCTAATTCCATGTTTAAGCTAGAAGAATAACTGCTGCCACTCTAGAGCTCCCACTACTTTCCTACCTGAGGGCTAATAATCTCACATAAGTTTCCATTCAACTGGACCAAACTAGAGATTTTAATTTGTCACCTTAAAATCTCCAATTCTGCATCCAACAAAGTATATTTCCCTATTTATTTGCACTCAATCCCAATGATGACATCCTCTCCCATGAAATGAATTGTGATTCTCATTATGTTGCAGAAATCGTAGCCTGTTTGGCACGTATTTTTCTCAACACATTTTAACATTTCAATTGGTCAGATCGAAAAGTAAATGAAGATCGGTGTTCAAATCATCACAAAATTTTGACATTTAAAACCGTATAAAATAAAAGCAATTCTTCACAAAACCAAATCTCATTGTAGGGAGAAGGATGAAGAGGACTACTCAGAATTCATGAGAAGGATACGACAAAAAATTGATTTCATATATAAAAACACGTTTACAAAATAAGGAAATGAAAGAACACAACTTATCTCACAAACACTCCTAAGAAAATCCCTAGAAGTTCTCTTCAATCACTTTCTCTCTTCACAAGCACTCTCAATTCTCTCTTAGAAAATTAATGAAGAAGAAATCTCTCAGCTTCCCTCCCCTCTTACAATCCTTCAAGAAAATATCCAAACACTTGACTTTCTCTCTCTCTCTCTCTCTTGCCTTCTTCGAAAATCCCTCACACGCCTCTCTCCTTTCAAGCCATGAACTTCCCTCTCTTTTATTAAAGGCTAACTCCCTCCTAAAAGAATTCAAAATTCCCTCAAAAAATTCTATCCTTTTGAATTCAAAAGACATGTCTATTGATCCATGAGACATATCCCATCATAAACAAACCTTACAAAGTGTCTAGATGCATTAAATCACTCCATGGGGTGTTTAGAACAAGTTTCCCTTTTGAAATTCATGTAAAATTCATCCCAAATAGCCTTAATCTACAAAAAGTTGTCTCTGGCGGCTCAGGCGCTAGTTCTCGCTCTTCAGGCGCCATCCTGCTTAAGACCATGCTTTTCTAGGTTTTGGCTCGTTACACGCTAAATCTGGCTCTCCAGGTGCCAGCTCTCTATAAAATGGTGCTTCAGGCGATAATTTTTGCACTTCAGGTGTCAACTCAATGTAAAGTGGCGCTTCAGGAGACAGTTCTGGCGCTTCATGTGCCAGAATCTAAAAATTTGCTGTTTTGGCTCCAAATTTTTGGCTCCAAATTTTGTCCCAGAATCTAAAAATTTGCTGTTTTGGCTCCAAATTTTGTCCTTTTTCCTACTTTTTCTCCAAATGCCTAAAATTGACATGAAAATACCCTTCTTTCAAGTACAACATCACAAAAAATAAGCATAAAATGTATACTTAAAAGCAACATATTATTTTGGTGTGTCACTAACTGTGTTTTGCAGGATGACATTCTGAAGCAAAATTTCATGACAACAAAACCAAAACAAGAAAAGAACCTAAACAACAAAACCAAACAAAATGACAAAACACACCAAAACAACATGACGTGAAAAAAATAAACAAAACAACATGACATGAAACAAGTAAACAAAAAAAAAAAAACAAAACCTTTAGGGATTCTAAAAAATTTATTACCTTAGGAATAAAATGGAATAAAACATTTGATGTTTCTTTCCTTGAATTTGACATTTCTTATGAGAACGAGTGTTGGCGAGAATCAGGAGTTTTCTTAGATAGTTTTAACTGTCTAAGATGTAATAATTATACAAGCTTGCTCCTATAGGAGAATTAAGAACTCGAAATAGGTGATACACTTAAAATCTCTGGTTATTTATTTTTCATATGATTTTCCATTTATTAGAAAACATTTCTCTATAATATTCACCACAATGAAAAATCCTTTCGACGTTTCTTTTTATCATATTTTTTTTATTTTTAGCCCATTCTTTCCTTCTCATAGTTTACTATAATCTTGGAATCCTTGACATGATTCAAGAGAATAATTTAAATGGAGATTAGGGTAATAAAAATAGATAAACAGAGTGGCGACTCCTTTCAATCAAAAGGCACACATCATGACGCAATAAGAATTGGTGGTGAGCGGAGCCATCTCTGGGTGCCATAAAGAGAGTAGCGACTCCGCTGAGGACCTTCTCTCTCTTCATCTCTCATTAAATCTTTCGTTCTTCATTCAAAGATATTCTATCATTTGACAGATAAAATTATCTTACCCAAATTTTAACTCCTCGACATTAAGAGTTAAAATGACAAGACATTCTAAGGTATTCTATTTTTGATAGATAGAACTATCTTAATCAATTTCATCTCTTTCACAATAAAAGTTATCATGACATTTGTGATAGACATACCATACAGACATTCTATGACATGTGTGACTGATATTTTATGACATTCAAGATAGACATTCTATGACATCTGTGACAAAAATTTAATGACATTCATGATAGACATTCCATGACCAAAAATTCATGTCATTCATGATAGACATTCCGTAATGTTCACAACACACAATCTATGACTTTCACGACCTACGCTTAAGACATACATTCCACGATATCTATGACAGATATTCTTTGAAACTCATTACAGACATTCTATAACATTCACGATTGACATTCCATGACATCTATGATAGAAATTCCATGACATCTATGATGAACATTCCATGACATCTCTGACAGAAGTTTCATTACATCTATGACAAACATTCCATGATGTATATAATAGACATTCCATAATATCTATGATAGACAGACATTCCATGATATCTATGATAGACATTCCATAATATCTATGACCGAGCCATTTCAAAATATCTATGACAGATACATTCCATGATATATGTGATAGACATTCCATAATATCCATAATAGACAGACATTCCATGACATTTAAGAGAGACATTCCATGATATCTATGAAAAACATTTTATGACATCTATGACAGACATTCCATGATAGACATTCTAGAACATCTACAACAGACATTCCATGACATCTATTCCAGACCTTCCATTTTGTAACAAACATTCCATGACATTTATGACAAACATTCCATTCTGCGACAGTCATTCCATAGGATAGATATTCCATGATATATATGGTAGACATTCCATGTTGTTTGTGACAAACAATACATGATAACTATGAAAGTCATTCCACGATATCAATGTTAGACATTCTACAATGACAAGGCAAAAATGACATAACATAATAAACTCTTGGTTTACAGAATGAGTCCAAAACCATTTCACATTATACATTTCTCATAAGTTACTACGCATGTTGTGATGGAACCCCTAAAGTTGACCTTTCTCAGCCTCCAAGGTTCTGATATATTAAGCAATCATTAACAGAAAAACAATCCAGAAAGGAGTAATCTAAGATAAAAATTCCAACAATTTGATAAAAAAATATATGATTTCAGGGGGAAATGAATTAATGCCCTAATAACTAGTTGCTTTACTAAATCTTTGGACTGGGTCCTAAGTAAATTTAAAAAAAAACTACAAGTAATTGACTAAGGATACTACGAGCCTTTTACTCTCATGCCAAACAATTGGGTCCTAGCTTTTGAGTGAGTTATAATATCTATGAATTTGTCTTAAGAAGTATTTGAGATCTATTAACTTGGGAAGTTTAGAAATTCAACCATTAAAATATGCTCCCCCAGATATAGTAATTCCTTGAGAAGAAGCTCAAGGTAAGTATAAAATCAAAAATTGGTGTTAGAATTCAAACGTTCAAAATCTTTGAAAGGAACATGCTCTTCCAGATATAGTAATTCCTTGAGAAGAAGCTTGAGGTGAGCATAAGATCAAAAATTGGTGTTCAGAAATTCATAATCTTTAAAAGGAATATGCTCCACCAGATGTATTAATTCCATGAGAGGAAGCTTAAGGCGAGCATGAAATCAAAAATTGGTGTTTGAATTCAAATGTTTAAAACCCTTAAAGTATGCTTCACTAGACATAATAATTCCCTGAGAAGAAGCTTGAGGTGAGCATGAAATCAAAAATTGGTGTCCAAACTCTCCCCTAATTGATAAGACTTGAAAACATGTCTTAAAAAATTCTTCTGATAGTATATTCAGGAGAAAAATTAACTGATCTTTCCTTTTGGTTGGCTATTAATTGGCTCAGCTCTAATAAATAAAAATAATTTGACCATCATCAAAATTTTCAAATCCGCCTAGACCCATAAAGAACGGAACTAAGGTAAATGACCTTGTTATTAGCAAATTAATGAAAACTTTACTCTGGAGTCATATTTTTCCATATCAAGAAGATCCAACTCTTAATCTCAATTTATGAACGTAAAAATGTTTTCTGAAAGACAATTCGATCAACCTTGACAAAAAATAATGGGATGGCCCGTATGTAGTTGAAAAAAAATACTCGGGAGGATCCTATCATTTGTTTAAATGTCAAGAAGAATGAATTTTACTGCAAATTAATGAATGATATTTGAAAAATTATTATGTGATATAAAAATATTGACCCATTTGTAAACTGGGAAATAGACAACCAAAACAAAGAATGACATCAACTCAACTTCATGAAATAACATAAAATTGATTCTTGTACCTCAAATAAACTAAACAAAAAACATGAGCAAAAAGTAATTTCCCTCAAGTGACTTAAGCCCAACAAACATTAAGATGTCGAAACAATTCAATCAACTCTATGTGTTTTTCTACGCATACTCTCCTGCTATTGGATGTAAGACGTTTTTCACAAGGAACCATGACTTTCCTATGATTCCTGTTTTTCTCCTAGCTAGGATATCAAACCCTTGACATTCCTTCCTAATGAAATAGGAACTCGATATTTAACATCTTTGAGAGATGATATAAAACCTTTTTTAATGGTTCATGGTATCCACTCTCTCTCCTACTATTAGATGTAAGACCTTTCTAACATGGATTTATGGCTTTCCTATAGCTTAACTATTTTTCTCTTAGTTAGGATATCAGTTCACTGATATTCCTTTCTAATGAAATAGGTACCTGGCATTAGACACTTTTGAGAGTTGGTATAAGACCTCCTTCAATGGAGTATGGCATCCACTCTCTGTCTCTCTTGTTATTGGATATAAGACCTTCCTGACATGACATAATGGCTTTCCTTTAGCTCTTCCCTTAGGATAGGATATAAGTCTCGTATCTTTCTTTCCCAAAACTGACATTGGATATTTTTAAGTAATACCTCCTTCAATGGTGTAGGCATCCACTCTCCTTCCTAGTACTAGGTATATGGCTTTCCTGAAATAGAATTTTAGCCTTCCTTTAATGTTTCTTTTTGGATGGGATATAAGTCTCCAAGTAATCCTTCCTAAGACAAAAATATTGACGTTTAACATCTTTGAGAAGTAATGTAGGACCTCCTTAGATGGAATATGGCATCTACTCTCTCTCCCTCTTTTATTTTTAGATATAAGACCTTCTCGACATGGAATTATGGAATTACTTTAGTATTCTCTTTAGGAATAGGATGTAAGTCACATAACATTCCTCTTCCAAAACCAACATTGACATTTTTGAGTATTAGTATAAGACCTCCTTAGATGGAATATGGCATCTACTCGCTTTTTAACTATTGGATGTATGACCTTCCTGGCACGGAGATATGGCTTTCATATTGTTACTCCTTTTGGATAGGATGTAAGTCGCATATCATTCCTTCTCAAAACTGACAGATACCGACATTTAACATCTTTGAGTAGTAGTATAAGAGCTCCATAGATGGAATATGACATCTACTCTCACTCTCTTACTATTGGATGTAAGACCTTCCTGACACGGGATTATTGCATTCCTTTAGTATTTTCATTGGAATAAGATGTAAGTCGCTTAGCATTCCTTCTCCAAAATCAACACTTGACATCTCTAAGTAGTAGAGTAAGACTTATTTAAATGGGCTATGGAATCTACTATCTTTCTAACTATTCGAGGTTAGACATTCCTGACATGGAGACATGTCTTTCCCATAGTTATTTCTTTGACATAACATGTAAGTCTCATTGCATTCCTTTTCAAAACTAATAGACACTGACATTTGACATCTCTGAGTAGTAGTGTAAGACCTCCTTAAATGTATTATGACTTCTACTCTCTTTCTAACTATTGGATGTAAGACCTTCGTGACTTAGGGATACAAATTTCCTCTAGTTATTTCTTTGATATAGGATGTAAGTTGCATACCATTCCTTCTCAAAATTGGCAGGCACTGACTTTGACATTTTTGAGTAGTAGTGTAAGACCTCCTTTAATGGACTATGGCCTACACTATCTTTCTAGCTATTGGATGTAAGACCTTCCCGACACGGAGATATGAATTTCTTATAATTATTTCTTTGAGATAAGATGTAAGTCGCACAACATTCCTTCTCAAAATTGATAGACATTGAAATTTGACATCTCTGAGTAGTAGTGTAAGACCTCCTTAAATGGACTATGACATCTACTCACTTTCTAACTATTGGATGTAAGACCTTCCTGACACGGAGATACAACTTTTTTATAATTATTTCTTTGACATAGGATGTAAGTCGCATAACATTCCTTCACAAAACTGATTGACATCAATATTTGACATCTCTAAGTAGTAGTGTATGTCAATACTATTTAGTTAAGGAGTTGCCCGTTGGAAGCTGTCGGCCACCAGAATCGGAATCCCGTCGCCAGCTTCGGAAAGATATTTTAATTTACATATTTATATATAGTTTTTAAGAAAAATTTGAAATCAAACTGACCCATATCTTTCAACATTTAGATGAAATAGCACTACACCTTAAGCTATGTATCGATCCCAAAAGAGAAACACAAGACTTGAAGGTGAGGATCGATCAAATAAACAAAGAAAGATATGAAACCATTTTTTTTATAAGCCAACAAATTCCCCTATTTAATATGAGAAATTAAATAGGGTTTACATTAAGTTGGGTTCAGGAAAGTTTTCTATAAAGGCAAGCCCTTATAGTTAATTACATCTTAGACAACCGAAGTCGCCTAACAAAACTCTTGATAAAAATTAGGGCCATATTGTCTTCAAAAAGGTCAAAGGAATATGACTTTTCAACAAAATCACACAACGAGGTGTGAAGGGGGAATGACTCAAATTTGGAACATTTTACTTTTGGAATCCAAAGGAAGAAAAACTATGAGACGTCATATATCCTAGGGAGAACCTCGGTAACTTCCCAAGCTATCCTACTATTCGACCTCAATTTAGAGGAGAAATATTTAAGTGTTTCATCTTGCCAATTTTATTAATTAGGGCTTACATTTGTGTGAAACGATCACACAAATTACCTGAATGATGTGAGGATTTAGGTTGTGAAGAATGACAGCCTCAGAATCCTAAAATAAGTTATGACTTAAATTGTATAGCAGACCCATACAAAAGCCTAAAGAAAAGTTGAGAATTTATGTCGCACTAGGCGGACAACCTCGAAATCCTATGGCTTGTTGTTTAATTCTAAGGAATGGTTTAGCTGGTGGAGACATGTTTTGCTGTTGAAGATTGCTGTGCTGCCCACAATGCTAGCTTCAAGCTCCTCATCACGACGATTTTAGGTTTTCTAATGTGTCAAATTGTATGTTTCCTAAGGTCATGGTTATTTAAATATTATGGGGGATGTTATAGTTGATTAGAGCAACACCGGTTAGGATTCTATGGCACTCCTATATATTTTGTCTTCATATATTGTGACACTCCTACCCTCCCTACAGTCTTTGAAAATTGAAGAATAAATTATCTAACAAGGTATAATCATATTATTCTTTTCAAAACAACTGACAAACTGATAATTTCATCTAGGTGATATAGACCGTTTTAGTCAACGCCAATATGTGCAACACACTTGTTCAGTATTCCACTCATATTGGGGGCCCATTTGTTGACCTCACTTTTGTGAGGAACCTAAAATGACGCTCATAAACCAGGCATGTCTTGAGTAACCCTCTGTCTTAGGATTCTCAGACAATCCATAACGATTTGAGAAAGATCATCATGATCATTAATACAAAGGGTCTACCAACATTGACCAATTTGAACTTATCTAGGGTCCCTAAAACCTTAAAAACTAAATTAACTCCCAAAAGACCCATTTTGGGCTTCAACCATGCTGACACCCTAAAATGATCAGATCAGCATTGACAAACCCTAATCTGGTCAAACATTGACATAATGGTCATTACATTGAATATAAGGTCAATACTGACACCCAATTAACCCGATTGGTCAACTTTGACGCAAATGATCAAATTTGGTCAAATTGGTAAAATTTGGTCAACTTAGACTAGGGGATCAATCCAAACCATATATTGGTCAAATTAGACTGCTTAGTGAATCCAAAACACCAGATTAGTCAAACTAGACCATTTAGTCAACCGTAGACACCATTGACCAAATATTAGTCAAAATGGCCAATTTTGAATCTTATGGTCATCAAATTGACCATTTGGTCATGCGTAGATCTAAATGATTACCATATGGTCAACACAACACCATATGATCAATTTGACCATCCTGGTCAACCCTGGTCAACCTTGGTCAAACCCAAGTCATACCACCAACCTAAAGACCCCGTGACCAAACTAACCATGACATGGTCAAGTAAGTCATCCCGGTCAACCCTAGACCCAAATTGGTCAACTATGGTCAACCCTAATAAGTAATGGTCAACTTGGTCAAACTTGGTCAACATTACCATTTTTGATAAATAATTTGGTCTTTTCATCAAATTATTTTTATTCTCTTGATTAATTAATTACTTAATTAAATAAAGAGAGTGAAATTAAGGATTATTAGACCTAGAGTTAAGTTTAAAATATTGATTTAAACCCATGGTAAGACAAATCTATGACCACATAAAAAAATCATAATTTTCACTTAAACCCTAAACCATCATATGACAAATGATTAATGGGTCATCCGTGACTCATGAAATGCCCATGAAATGATTAAATTTAAATAAATGACCCAAGAAAAAAGCGTATCACAATGGTATGATGAAAGGAAAATGAGGTGGCATTCCCTCATGAATCCTTAAGAATGGATGTGGTGAGCTCATCCTTCACCTTCACCATTCTCCATCAAAGAAGAGACTCATATAAACCCTACCCCTCTTATGATTATGAAAAACATTAGCATATCATAAAAAATGATGATTATGAGGTGTATGTGTCACTCCATACTAAATATCATTAATTGACCAACAAAGCTAACATAGTGAAGGTTGATTCAAGCCATTTGAGCTGCCATATCCACCTCTTGAGCTACCAATGGAAGCAAGAAAAGACCAAGATCCAATTTTAACATCATGGAACCTCATGATGGAAAGCTTGAAAGGACCCAAACATGGTTATCTCCATGCTCTGATCTTATCCTCAGTAATCCTGAATGTATTATCTTCCTCCCCAGATGAAACTTGAAGTCAACCATGGCCATGAATGGCTATAAAAGAGATATTCCTAAGAGATGCCATAAGAAGAAGAAGAAGAAGAAATAAATACATATACACTAAACAATCCTTGAGACACCTTAGAGAGAAATTGATGCCAACAACCTAAGGAATTGAACCCCCACAGTTTCAGCCTCTGACCTCCATTCCTCTCTTCCAATTTCACTGCCCAAATCAAGGACAAATTTTGGGCTCGACATCAAACCTATCAAAACTCAACCATAAGCTTCCCTGAAGTCTAAGGAGAAGATCCCATTCAAAATTGGCCCTTCCCATAGTCTCTACCTCGTTGATCAATGAAGCCATGACACCTTTTCTCAAAGTTCATATACAGACTTGATTTCAATCCAAATTGAAGAAAGGATAAGGTTGCTAAACTAAAAGAGAAGCTCTAGGACCAATCAAATTGAAGCTCCATCAACAGAGGCCAAAGTATGGAAGTTAACCCTAAAAATCACTCAATTTTCATACATTGTGAAATGAACCTTTGATCCAAAATAAATTATCTGTATAGATGTGTACTTTTTGAGGTGATGATCCTCTAGGAACAAAATTCTTTGAATTTGGTTAGAGATCCAGAGAGATCTTAAGCTAAATTCATCAATGGCTCTCAATTTTTAGTAAGGAAGAAAATTCTGATCTAGTGCATATTGTTGGAGCAAAACCGGAAGAAAATGAAAAACGGCGCTGAGGCACCCGAACCAACTTGCAGGCACCCAAACTAGTGCCCAGGCGCCCGAATTAGGTGCCTAGGCACCATTAGCTATTATAGACGAATTTTGCTCAATTTTTGGAGTTAAAATCGATTATTTTCACTTGTGATGTAAGTTTTTGACATTTCAAACTTTTGGAGCTTGCAAGAACGTCTAGAGGTTTTTATTAGGAGTATGAATGTAGATTTCTACTTTTTCTAGAGGGAGTGGTGAGGCCTTTTGAGATATATGTGTAAAGAAATGTCCGAGCATTGTGTGGATTGGTAAGAGACTTTGTTGGAAGGATTTTCATCTTTATTTCAGAGGGAAAAAACTATGCATTGTGGTATTCATTATCTTATATTTGTTGTAAACACTTTCTGGTGGATTTTCTTTGATTTAGTGATTGTTTTTTGTTTTGTTTTATCGATGCTTCGTCATGTGGTTTTTTTTTTACTCTTTTCTTTTAATATGAAGTTGTGGCATAGGTAGGAAAAAATGTTTTATGATAGAATAATTTTCATTTTCATCTGATGAGTGATATCTTCTTTGCTTCATTGATATAATTTAATTGGCAATATGCTATGTTAAAATCTATTGTAAGTGAAACTATGACTCAGGAGATAAGTCACTCGCAACCTTAGTGCACTCACATTGACCGGTTGGCTATGTTGAAGTAGTTTAGGTGGCAATGCAACTTTTAAGAAAATATAATTTAATGATCTACTTCTATTACAAGCTTTTAGGTGACTGGTAGTTGCATAAAACTAATAAAATACTAATCATATTTATACACTCAAAAAAGGGTAGTTAGACACATGTTTCTTGTTGACACATAATTTATTATATAAATATATCAACACTTTTGCTGCTTTTGCCATCATCTTAATTTTACTTTTCTTTTGTAATGAAATGGATGCATGTTTAGAAATTTAAATTTGCTTAGATCTACTCTTATATAATTAATGTGATGGTATCTTCTCCAATTTTTAAGTTACTTTGCAAACTGATCACTTATAGTGTTAAAATCTTTTGCAAAACATAATGTCCCGGGAGAGCTATGATTTTACCCAACTAGTGAGTACCACACTAACCTTACTAGGAGGGAAACCACAATCTAAGAAGTGTGCAAAAAGGTAGGGGATAATTTTGATGGGCTAAGATTTAGTGTTTCTAGGGTGACAGGTTAGATCCTTTACCAATTTGGTATAGAATTGGAACCTAAAGTCTGTTGTAGCTCCTATAGAGAAGGCATACTAGGTAATCTAGAAGTGAAAAGCTAAACTCTACTTAGCACTGCCATACAATAGAAGACTTACTTTAGATTAGCCAATGTTGTTTATGCGCTTAGGAGAAGGTAAAGAATATCTATTGTCCTATTTTTCACTGGCCACATTAAATTCTAAGCATTTTAGTCGTACATTTTTTAGGAGGTGGCTTAAGAATGGCAGTTTTTAACTTTTCAAAATTCTCCAAACCAATTTCTCTACTTAGATTTATTTTTAGATTTAGGTTCGTATTTTGGAGTCCTTATTAGAAAAATAATCTTAATCGTCATTCCAAACCAAAGAACTGATAATAGTATACTAAAATAAGTCTAAGAGATTTTTACCTCTCTTCTCTATGGGATTGACACTCTGGTATTAAGAGAAAACCTTATGGGATATCCCACATGGAGTTCATATGCTTTTGGTGGAATTTGATACTCGTCTTCTTCTACAGAAGAAAAGTCCATATTCTATCTAGAGTGGTGGGGTCAGATGTAGTTGTGTAGTGTCATGGTGGCCACCACTATCTGCACTTGCTTAAGAAATGTGTAGGTGAGCATATCACATAATATCACCCAATTCTTCTTCCATACTCCAATCGACCTTTCAATCACACCGCGTAAGGAGGAGTGTTGTTTGTTGAACATTTCTTTTCTACCACGTGCAATCCCTCTTAATCTTTCAGAGTCGGAAATGTGGTATATTGTGTTAGCGTATGGCTTAAGATATCCCTTATGTGTGGGATATTTAGCACCAAGCAAGTGTTATTTATGTGCACGAATACATAATTTAGAAACGATTCAAAAATATTTAGCATTTTTACTATATTTACGTACCATTAGGGGGTACGGGAAAGAATGTCTTCGGCGCCTGGTTACAAAATTAAAAAAAAAAGATATCGTGTGTGATGCCCTTCCATTCAGTCATAACAAATGTGAAACACGTGTTGAAATCACAATCAACCCTCACATTTTGTTTTGGGGATCCACAACGTTCAATGTTGGTGACCTTGTCATTGTCAGATACCCATGCATCGACTAAGTTCCATCAATAGCTCCTATATAGTCCTAAAATCAACAATATGTTTTTTATTAGTAATTGCGAAGTAACTCATTTTAATATGATAATTTCATGTTTAACAGATACCTTGAAGAATGACATGTAGCTAGGGTTATTCGCAATATGCATCGAAATGGATTAGACTGAGGGATCCCCAGGCTTAATTTTCTAGGAGCCTAAACTTAACAGAGCATTCAAACCCATCAAGAAATACCTGTTGATAGTCTCTGATAAATGTTGAAATCATTCCATGGCTCTTCTAATGGACTCATTCTATGATAATATGCTGAGTGTTATTGCTAACACCTCTATGCATGTTATTCTTATTGAGCCTTTCAACCCATGTTGGTGTTATGGCTCATTAAGTAGTTTGATGAATTTCTCTTTCACCATACGGAACATGTTTGTGAAGCATGTCGGGTGGCCATGTAGTAACTTATCGACCCATTTATTGCCAACATAACTCGACGTCATACTTGTGGTTCAGTTGATCTATGTAAGGTAGTAGTTGTATAACAAAGTAAGGATAAGAAAAAACTTTCTAACGTAGTTCAATTGTTCTGGATCCATCCTACAAAAGTTATTTAAACGAGAATGGTAAAAAAAATTTAGCCATTTTAACACATCCATAAAACATATAAATATAGAACATATGAAAACAACTATATTAATCATAATGAGTGTGGATAAAAAAATGTGTGCTAGAAAAGCAGTATAACAATCCATGATACAATAGTACAAACAATATTGAAAAAAACATATTGACAAGATCTTAAAACATTCAATTTTCCAAGAAAGAGCAAATAAATCAACTCAGTATTCTGCATCTAACTTCATAAAAAATTCTCTACGAACTGGATCTTGTAGTAACTTATCATAATTGATATATAGTTTCTTATCTGCCTTAACCTTAACATGTGTATTTAGGATTCAAAGAAACCCCTCAAATGATGTATACTATGAGGCAGCAAACTTAACTGTGCCGGATTCAAGCATTTTTTTTTAATGTGCCTCTGACAAATGCGGCTCCATTCTTCTTTTTCTCCACCCTAGGTCATTTTGAAGCACATGGGAATTCTACATCCCTTTGGATTTGGTAGGGCCCTTCTCTTGAGTCACTTACATGCTCGGTTCCTAGGACATCTTGTGTGTCGATAAAGTCATGCTCAGTCGGGGTAAAAGCATGAGCTCCCGTTGCAACAACCCCACTGAACATGCCATCCAGCTTCTGTTCCAATACTGGTTCAATGTCATTAAATTTGAATTTTTTAGCTACAGGGACTACCCGCAAAGCATAGAAATTTTGATTAGATAAATTATTTTAATATAAATAAAAATGAATAGGGGAAGTGATCAAACGTATGTCATTACCTCTAGTTTCTAAGCTCACCAATCCTCAAGAGCATCTATTGCCCGCTTCACTAGATCCCAACCCAAACCTGTAAATCTTCTCTTAAGTTCTTTCCATATGTTCTAACTATTCTTTAATTGATCCCACTTGTTATTAAATTTCATCCTATCTTAGTCTCTTCCTATCTATTCCTTGAATATGACCATAACATTTTTCCAACCTTTTTTGTTAAAATATGTGGTCGGAGTATTTCCCAGCTAGACCTCCCTACGACAGAGATCATAGATAATATTGGTAGCATCCCTGTCCCACATGGATGACGATCCAACCTCTTTTCTCTTACTAATTGCACTACTTGCTAGTAAGAGGGAAATCAAAAGTGAAAGCATTCAATAACATAGTCATCAAATATTGAAAAAAAAAAAAAACTACCATAAATTCAAAAGAACCCCCTGTCGGCGCTATTTCGGGGGTCCCTAAGAAGCTGTCGGTCACCAAAATTGAAATCCCGTCGCCCACTTCGGAAGGATGTTGAAGTATGAAGTCAAACTGACCCCATATTTTTCATAGTTTAAAATGAAAGAGCACTGTACCTCAAATCCTATATCTATCCCGAAGGATAAACACAAGACTTGAGGATGAGGCTCGATCAAATAAACTAAGGAAAGTATGACGTCCGTTGGGTCTGCGAAACCTTTGTATTTGTCAATAAGTTCCCCTATTTAATATAAAGGATTAAATAAGGATTATATTAAGTTGGGTTCAGACATGCTTCCTATAAATGATCAAACTTACTTAGGAAGACTCTCGATAAAAATCATGAAATATTATCTTTAAGGAATTTCAAAGGGTAAGACTCTTCAATGAGATCGAAAGTAGAGGTATGAAAGGGGGTTGGTTCAAATTTGGAACATTTTGTTGTAGAATTCAAAGGAGGAAGAACTAGGGGATGTCAGGGATCCACAGGCGAACCTCGATGACTTCCTAAGCTATCCTAATGTTTGGTTTCAATTTTGAGGAGAAATATTTAGTTGTTTCATTCTGCCAATTTTATTAGTTAGGGCTTACATTTGTGTGAAACAATCACACAAATAGCCTGGAAGATGTGAGGATTTAGGTCATGACAAACGAAAACCTTAGAATCCTAAGACGAGTTAGGGCTTATAGTGTGTAATAGGGCTATAAAAAGGCCTAAATATAAGGTGAGGATTTACGTTGCATAAGCAAGCAACCTTGAAGTCCTATGGATTTGTTGTTTAAGTCTAAGGAAGAAAGATTGGTTTAGCTGGGAAAGACAGGTTTTGCTGTTGAAGATGGCCATGTTGCCCACCATGCTAGCTCCAAGCTCCTTGCCGCAATGATTTTGAGTTTTCTAGTGTGATGTCAAGTTAGAATGTCAAATTAGGTGGCCCTATGATTGAAGTTCTTTAAATTTTATGAGGGCATATTAAAGTTGATTAGAGCGACACCGGTTAGGATCCTATTGTTCCCTCGTTCCGACACCACTATTTTCTATTGGATTCACTTAGTCCAAATTAACTTACTAAACCCAACTTAATGAGTTCCATAATTTCATTTTAACAGTGGGAAACCTCGTTAGCAACCGTAGGTTACCTCCTCCGAGGGATTCCCGATCATCCGATAGAGATGTCTTAATTTAGTTGAAGTTGTAGTTTTGTGTGATGTTTTTGATTAAATTTTGAGTTGTTTTACATTTTGAATGCTGTGGGGGTGAATTTTATCTTGGTTGATTTTTTTTTTTGGTTTTGGTTCTCATGGAAGGTTATGTTGTTTTCATACATGTAGGTAAATGCAAGTATGAAAAGAAATATTGTAGGCATAAAGCATGTAAGGAAAAAAGGCACAAAAAGACGGTATTATAAACTATAACGGTATTATAAACTAGAAAAGCGTACCTGACGAGTCTTCTCATCCCACCACCTGAAACATAAAACTACATGTGAGGGAGTGAGTCCTTAAAAGTTTAATGAAGGATGATTTCATTAAGCAAAGTATATTAAGTTTAATAGACCTCTTAGGTATCCAATATGTTAGGAGGAGGAACCAGGTCCATGCCTCCCTCTCACCAACTGGTGAAAAGCCTCGTGTCCATTTAAACTTATTATGTCGCTTAGTGGTTCATCCTGTGAATACTTCTAATGCTCAGTGAACATTGATGTCTTAATTATCCCTAAGAAAGGGGTAATTATCATTCATCATTTAATTTGAAAATTATGTGAGTGAATTTACTTAAAGGGCAAGTTGGTGTAACCTGAAAGATGTTTGATTATGTTATGTTTATTTCTTTAATCCTCAAGGATTTTGGTATTAACCTGAACACAGCCAATTTTTTAATTAGGCTTAGTGGAGTTTCAAGGACGTTTGATTATGTGATATTTAATTTTCTAAACCTCATTTAAATGAAACTTGATTTAGCCTAAGTCACTACTAAGCCCTTAAGATCTAGGTGAGTGTTTTAATTAGTTTTAGAAAAGGTTAGGCTTTAGGTGGTTATGATTCATGATTTGAATTTTATTTGAAAATCAAAATGGGGGTATTAAATGGATTAATTCTTGACTTCAAAAGTCATACCCTTAAGCCTTAGATTCATTTTATTTTAATAAACTTCCAAATTTTAATAATTAAGAAATTTATTAACTTACCTTTTCAATTTGGAAGGTGAGATTGGTTTCTACCAATTAATCTCTTGTGTTTTCAACGTCCAAATTAAGATCAGAGGTTACCCATTTCCCTCCTTGAATTAAGCCTAAAGGTTAATTAAGGCTAAATTTCTAAAATTAAGCTTCTGCCCCTAAGGCTCTAACAGTTCATAATTTGTCAAATTCAATTCAAATGACTTTAAAATTTTTATCCTACCTCATTCATGGGTTAATTAAGAAATTAGAGGAGAAAATGTGGTTTTTCAAAATTTAATTTCTTTATATAATTATTTTTATGCAAAAATAGGATTTTTCAAAGGAAATTCTTAACTTGACCAAGGTAACTTCTAATCCCTTGATATTTTTACTGGAGGTGGACTTAGACCAGAGAAGCCTTTGGACCAAATTTCATAATTTTTTGAATTCTCTGTGATTTATCAGAATTATTCTAAGTTTTGGGTAATTTAATAAAAATTAAATATTTTAAGTGGTGAAAATTGAGTTTTGTGTTTTTGAATAATCTCTCTGAGATTAGAGGACCCAGAGGAGCAAGTTTCATATTTTTTCTACTTTTTCTTTAATTTTTTGGAAATAATTTAGCTTTATTTATTGGAATTATTTTAGTGAAAACTCATTTTTAGCCTTTAAAAATTATTTTTAAGCTTTGAAATTCAATATCATTATTTAGAAAATCAGAAAAAATATTCTAATTTTTCCTAAATAATTAGGAAGCAATTTAGAACATTTCCATGAATTTAATTATTTTTGTGTTTTTTATGAATTTTTAATTACTTTAAATATTTAGAATAGGCTAAAAATCATATTTTTATTCCAAATATTATTTTATTTTTATTAAATGTCCCTGATCACAGAGAACTCAAAAGACTAAGTTTCATAATTTTTTGATTTATATTTTGATTTTTAAAAAAAATCATTTAGGTATCTAAAGTGGTATTTATCTTTAAAAATCAACTTAAGTTATCAAATGAACTCAAAATATTTTTTAAATTTTTATAGCGAGTTCTCTGGATCAGGACTATCAAGACGTACATATTAATGTTTTTAATAGCCTCTATTTTGGTTTGTGCTTCTTGTTAAGTGATGATATTAAATCAAGTCATATTAATTCTTCCTAGAAGTCTAACATCTACTAATGAATTTTTTTTTTTTTCACTCTTGTGGTTGTAAATCCTACTCTGGAGCCTTCTTTTCAATGTAAGAACAGTTGTTGGGTTTTTTCACTTCTTTGAGGTAAAACTAATTTATGGTTCTCTCTATAACCTAAGTTGTAAGTGGCACATATGGCTTTCCTCACTACCAATGCTGTAGATCTTTTCTGATGAGCCTTTCAGTATATGTGAAGCGTAAGCGATTTAAATTACTTGAGCATAATGAATGATTCTTATACTTAAGCTTTAAGCTGGACAACATAAATATCAAATAGACTTGAAATTTATTCCACATTATTCTTTTCTAACCACTAAGCAAGAGGGTATTTTTATTTTATTTTTGTGATTTTTCTACACAAAGATATGAATTTTCTAAGTTAGGGGTTTTAAATAAGAAAAAGCCCTATTTTTATATTTAAACCGCGCGTGCCACCTCAACCTACGATGGCTTCGAAGGCATGCGTGGCGCTCTCTGGTTGGACGCCGTCGTCCACATAGCTGCTGACTCGGCTCGCTGTTTATGCCCCGAAGCGCTATTCGACGCGATCTCCTCCTCCATTTGATACACGCTCGATCAAACGACTCCACGTCATCGTCCCCGATAGAATGATCCTGTGACCGTCCACACTAAAACCCTAATATCTCAGCTCAGACTCAACCAAATCACATCAGGTTTGGTCCTATGGACTCATCTAAGTGAGACAAACACAACCATACGGTAATCATGCAATTAAATTAAGCCTAATTAAATGGAGAATCGAAATAGGCTCGGGATGTGGTGAGGTTTTATACCTTTGCTCTGAGAAGTGAAGCTTCGATAAGAGTACCTTGACACGCTTGTTATGATCCAAAGAGGCTAGGGATTGAGTTCTTGGTCTTTATATAAGGCCTAGGTGTGGATTCAACCAAGCTCAAATTTGGGTGTTAGTCTAGAGCTATGGTAGAGGCTCGGATTTTATGGGGCTTTGGCTTCTTTCACTATTGTGAAGGTTTGGCTAGAGTTAATTTGAGTTTGGGTGGACTATGGAGGTGTATTGAAATCTGTCTTGGTTTCCTACAAGGTTCCAAGCTCAAAATTGAGCTCCGATGATGGGAATTGGTGAGGGAAAATGGTTGGAATGCACTGAGGGGATCTTAGGGAAGCTCTGTGTGAAGTTTGGAGAGGCCTCACTAAGGAAATTTCAGCACTTGGTTTAATGGCCATGGAGGTGGTCTTTTATAAAAAAATTGGGTTATGATGGCTGTCATGGCAAATCATGGCAAATTAGGCGGTGTAATGTGGTGCTTAGGTGGAGGGCAGAGGAGTTCCATCAAGTGTTTTGGCTTAGCTGGCCTAGAGGTTTGATTTAGGTGAGGTCCCAAGAAATTTTGGGCTTGTATTTGTGAGTGATTGTGAGTGAAGTGAGTACCTTAGCTCTAGACCAACACCCAGGGTCAAACCTAAGGTCTAGCAGTCCTAAAAGTGGCTCATCTTGAGTTCCCCCATAGTGACCCTACAATCTTAGTATTTACAGGCTGGGATGTGGAACTTCAAGTTGAGTAGAGAAGAGGGTATAATTTCTAATGGTGAGGGTGCCTTTTCTAGTTTTCTAAGAATAGTCAATAGGAAAGTCCTATGGCTAGACCTTAGGCTACTGAAGAGGAAAAAAACTAAATCTCAACCAAAAGTGAGGTCAACAAATGGACCCCCAATAGGTGTGGTGTGCTGGGACCGACCTCAAATGTAATGAATCAGAATTGTGAAAATGAGAATTGAAATGTATGTCAATTCTCTGAAGAGAGTGTTGGAAAGTAAGGACCAACCTTGAATGTAATGAATCAGAAATATAGGACTGATTCGGAAATGAGAATTGAACTGTAGGTCAATTCTCAAAAGAGGGTGTCAGAATGTTATGACCGACCTTGAATGTAATGAATCAGAAATATAGGACTAATTCAAAAATGAGAATTGAAATGTAGGTCAATTCTCAAAAAAGAGTGTAGGAATGTAAGGACCGGCCTCGAATGTAGTGAATCAGAAATGTAGGACTGATTCAAAAATGAGAATTGAAATGTAGGTCAATTCTCAAAGGAGGGTGTCAGAATGTAAGGACCGACCTCGAATGTAATGAATAAAAAATGTAAGACTGATTCGAAAATGAGAATTGAAATGTAGGTCAATTCTCAAAGGAGGGTGTTGGAATGTAAGGACCAACCTCGAAATGTGAGAATTGAAATGTAAGTATCAATTTGAAGATGAGAGAATTGAAATGTAGGTATCAATTCCAAGGAGAGAGTCGAAATTTAGGTATCAACCTCGAAAGATAAGAATAAGAATTTAAATTTTGTATAAGAATTGAAATTTATAAAGAGCTTGGGGTGTTGAATTTGCAAAAGTGTATCATGTGAAAAGCTTGCTTTTGTAGAAGACTTGTAGAGGTTTATGACTTTTGTGCAGAATGTGAAATTTTGCAGAGATGTGCGGTGAGTTAGTGTAGATAACGATGGTTGTGCTGTGCGCACAAAGAGTAGGAGATTTCAAAGACGGAAGAATCCACTCAACAGCTCTATTTTAAACATGTTTGTTTTATTTTCTTGTTGTTTTTATCACATTTTATTTTTCAAAATATGTTTTTAAAGTTTTAATTTTAATTGGTTCATTTTCAAAAAATTTTTTTTGATATTTACTCATTTGTGATTTTTTTTTCATTTATGTTTTATTTATTATTGAAGATTTGATGTTTCGTTCTTTGTTCATTGAAATTCTGAACAATCGCATGGTTCGCGGCTTTCATCCATCGCACAAAAAGGCAACTGACAAAAAGGCACAATTTGAGAGAAAGTTCCATTAATTTCCTCCAAAAGAGATGCCACAAATCAGACATAGGCTAACGCCTTTGAAGGTACATTATGTAATCCTTGTCGAACTACATTGAGAATCATCTCATGCTATGAGTACATCGTAGACTAAATATGTCAAATACATGTCATGTTGTTAAAAGAAAAGAACTGAACCCTCTGTACCAGGTATGTTGAGTTCCTGATCAAGCAGACCTTTTAAGTCATGCTCCAGGATAAGAGTTCCCTTCACATGTACTTAGAGGTACAACCTTCTCATAGCTCGTACAAAAACAAATCCTTCAATTCTGGCTCTTGCTGGAACCCATACGGTATTTTATCGTCGTCCATTATGCGGAAGGTTACAAACACCCTACGGTGTCACACTTCGAACAGCCCCTGACCCGACTGGAAGAGGAATCTCCACAGAACCTTTGAATTCACCAGGGCCGACAACATCAAATTCTTTTACAAATAGAATATTGCTTTTACTCATGAACGAGGCCGAGCAGAAAGTCCTCACAAAATCATGATGATCAATGTGTGGGGAATGCAATCATCTTCTTCATAATTGTTAATGATGAAACTGTTGGGAATGCAAGTACCAGGTAGAATATTCCACTTGACCATTCTCTTGATTATCCATTTTATCATTGGTGGCAACGGATCCAGTTGGTCGTATCTGAGGATCCCAGGTGGATTCCTCTATATGTTGTTCGTGAAGTTGTAGCAACAGCTGCATTGGATGTTGATTCTTCCCTTTCCCCTCATCCATTTCTTCGGCTAGGAATATGTCCTCCCCAAGAGAAGGCCCGCTCAGCCTCTGTCTCTCAAATCGAAGATGCAGTCCAGAATTCTTTTCTCATCACTTTCAGAAAAAACCCTGGTATATAGCTCCAGGCCTTCCAGTATATTGATGAATTGTCTCTGAACTTCTTCATAGAACTCGAACGCTCTTTTATTTACTTTGCTTATCTTATAGTATTCTACCATACCAGGGGTTGGCAGTTGCCGCGGGCGTTCCTTCCTTCGGGCCTCGGCAGGAACCCAAATTGGTGCTGGTTGATCCGGAACATGAGATTCAGCCTCTAGTGGGATGTATGACCCTGGACTCCATGATGCGTGCTGATCCATCCACAGTGGGACATATGGTTCATTTGTTGCAAAGTCTAGAATCTGAGACTAGTTGGTGCTTGAAGTGTATTCTTCTAATGTATTGAAACACTATAGATGCAAAACATTTCAATCTGGGCATTTTACAAATGCGCCCGTGACTAATGTCCCGACTGGTACTTGTCACAAATAAGATATATGGAACTTGGAGCACATCTGATTCTGTCACAAATTCTGACTATTCATCTATAGTGGGCAGGCTGGTAGAAGTTTATCTCAGATCTGGGTTGTAAATATGTCCCTCAGGAATTGGGGTAAAAAAGTTGTTCACATCTCTCGGGCGTTTGCGTTTCTGTCGCAGGAAGGCTCTCTACTTCTTTTGGCTTGCATTTATGCTCTGCGTCCTGCGGAGCAGAGTTTTTGGTAATCGTTCATTACGGGCCGCGATCGGGTCCTTTGCTGGAGTAGCTACCGTGGAGGGCAGACGGCTAGGCCCCTCCATCGGATCTTGTTCCGCTATCACATTTTTACCTTTGTGTGACACATTGTCTTGAATGGTTACCCTCAGAAACAAAGGCAGTCCCTCGTCTTCTTTACTACTGACTACGTCCATTAGAGGACCCTCGTAGTCCATATCATCTTGGTTGAAATCCACGTTGAAATCTATGACACCTCCTTGTGGCGTCATCTCTTCATTTATTACGAGGTTCCAGCCATCCTAGAAGGCAAAGATCAGCTTCTGTCTTGACATTTTTTGCAGACGGCAGGAAAAACATCAGTGGGCCCTAGCTTGGCACGAACAAGAACAAAACAAAGTATTTATGAAAGTAAATTTTAGTTTGTTTTGATTAAGAGGATTGTTCATTTTATGTGTGAGTTTTGTTTATTTTAGTAGGCTATTTAAATTCAAAAGTAGAAAAGAGAACGTGTGAAGTTAAAAAATCTTCTCAAAATTTTCATTGTAATGAGGTTAATTACAAAATTTTGACCCGGTCATAGACATTTGGCCACATAGATAACCCTAAAAATAATCAAAGTTTCAGAGTTTCAAAGAAAGCTGAGGCAAGTAGTATTGAGCAGCATCAGGTTGTGTAATAGGTTTTCAGTTATCGATCGTTTATCGGTAACATGTGTCTTTCGCCCCGGAAGTCCACTAACTGGTAGGCTCCTCCTATATAGACCTTCTCAACGACAAATGGTCCCTCCTAAGTTAGCTTGAACTTTCCACCTATTTTGCGGCGTGCAAGAATAGGTTATTCAAGCACAAGCACGAGGTCACCAACTTTGAATGTCCTTGGGCAGACCAATTTGTCATGGGCTTGTACCATCTTTGCCTGGTAAAGCTCTAAATGTTGTTGGGCTTCTAGTCATTTTCTCTCGAGACTCTCCAGGTCTTCAAGTCTGAGTTTTGCGCTTTCTTCCATTATGAGTTGGTTGGCAACGACAACTCTGAGAGATGGTCTCTAGATTTCCAGTGGTAGCACGACCTTGGCCCCATACACGAGCATATAGGGTGTACATCGAGTGGGAGTCATGAAAGTTGTTTGGTAGGCCCACAAGGCTTCTAATAGTTTGTTGTGCCAATCCCTTTTGTTTTCATCTAGGGTTTTCTTCAAAATCTGTACCAATGTCTTGTTGAAAGCCTCGGACATACCATTTGCTCTAGGATAGTAAATTGTAGAGTATCTCCAATCTATCCCATGTCTTCTGACAAAACTGTTGATCTTTGTACTTTTGAAAGCCATCCCATTGTCAGAGATTATTCTTCGCTGTACTCCGAAATGATAGAAGATTTGGCTTTTGTAGAATTGAAGGATGTACTGTGCCGTAACCTCACTGTTGACCTCACTTTTGGATGAGGTCTAGAAAACTTCTTTAGTAGCCTAGGTCTAGCCATATGACTTTCCTATTGACTAGTCTTAAAAAACTAGAAAAGGTATCCTCACCATTAGAAATTCAAAGCCTTTCTCTTTACTCAACTTGAAGTTTCACATATTGATCTTAACTTCTAGCATTTAGTAGGTAAGATCATTATGAAAGGATTCAAGAGGAGTTCCTATAGGATTACTTGGCCTTAGGATTGACCCTGGGTGTTGGTTTGGAGTTAGG
>NW_018229714.1:0-272 GCF_001263595.1 Phalaenopsis equestris | reverse complement strand
AAAAATCCACCAAATTGATTAACCAATTGACCTCAAAATGACTTTCACCCTTCATGAAAGTTGTTCCTCATGATCTCCTACACCAAATTCCATAGTTAATTGGGCCAATTGACATGCCTAACCTAGTTCAAACACAAGATTTGGTCACATGCACCTTCTTGGAACTATGACCAAACCCAAACCAATTGAGCTTGGTATGATTAATTGAGCCTTGCCATGACTCACCTTAGACCCTATTGTTGAGTTCCAAGCCAGCCATTAACCCATGGTTA
>NW_018229713.1:5864-6982 GCF_001263595.1 Phalaenopsis equestris | reverse complement strand
GGGTATGTTAGTTTTTCTGCGACGCTTCTAAATCTCGTTTCTAAGAATTGGCACTTTTTCATTTCTGCAAAACTGTTACCGACAATGAAGATCGGTAAAGTTTCTAAAAAAAGTGCCATTTTGAATTACTGCATTCAAAGGGGACTGCCAATCGACATTGGATCAATAATTATGAAGTCGGTTTTGGGCCTGATCGTTCATGGATCAACTTATGGGCTTGGACACCCCTCCACAAGTTTCTCACTTTGCAGTCATATCTTATGAAAATTGGGAAAATGTACTTCTACCTTGGAAGTCTTTGGACCCAACTAAGAGATTCTAAGCCTATGAAAATGAAATGATATGACTATTATGGTGGATCAATCGTCTCAGAATTCACTACCTATTCAACATTTAGTTCCGGACAAGACATTACTGATCCTTAGTAGAATCAAGAAATTGGAGAAAGAGGTATAAAATGTTATGAATGCATTTAACAATATCTCTGATTTTTCTTATCATCTAGACTGTAAGTTTATGTGTGTAATTTGGTTTGAACTTTATCTTTGCTTTGCTTTCAAATTTTGTTTTTAGATCTCAATATAGTTGAGATTGAGCATAGGATGTTTGTTTCAATGTTTTGAGTGTTGTGGTTTGGATTGTGACGCTGAATTGATGTATTAAGGTTGAGAAAATACCAAACTTAGGTGTGTTGTGTAACGTATATTGTAACCCTTGGAATTTATATATAATTGTGATGTTTTGTGTTGTGAAAGTTTATTTGTGATAAGTTCATCGTTTAATCACTTAAAATTATGTCTATATTGATTGAACGGATGTCGTTAAGGTTTGAAATTGATCGAAATCACAAAAATCTAGAAATTGAACCAAATTAATAGAGCCCGCTGAAAGCGCCCTCGATGCCGCCGACAACAGACTTTTCTCCAGACTAAGGATATAATTTCTATAGAGCGAGCTGACGGCACTAAAGACCCCGTCGACGGCAAGATCTCAAAAAAACACCTTTAACCGCAATTTTGACCAGTCAACTGCCACTATTCATCATCCCCTTCCTTTTAAAAATGCAATTTTTGACCTACGACTTGAAGATCTTGGATTTGGGGGCGATTTTATTAGAA
>NW_018229713.1:4099-5531 GCF_001263595.1 Phalaenopsis equestris | reverse complement strand
GTGTATACAAGATCGAGTTTTTGAGAGTCCGGATGGAGAAATTGAACGAGTTATTACCGAGCGGAGGTGGGAAAACTTCTGTTACACCACCAATAAGGTTGCTGCAAATATTGTGAAAGAATTTTATGCCAATGTGTTCTATTCTGAAGATGGAATCGTTCAAGCGCAGAGATTTCCTGTTGAATTTAATGCCACCCGCATTAACACCTTTTACGAAGTCCCAGACTCTTACAACTAGCACTATGAAACTGGAAGGCCCACTGAACGATGTCATCAACTTTCTCACTGATGAGAAAGGGACATGGAAGATAAAGCAATAAGAAAGGGTAAAGTTTTCTGCTTCCATGTTGAATGCCACATCTAAAGTGTGGCACTATTTTATTTCCTCTACTCTGTTCCCGACTTATCACCATAGTGAGGTAACTAGAGGTAGAGCTATTCTGAATTTTTGTATTCAGAATAATAAAAATATAAATGTTGGGAGAATTTTTTAAGAATATATTGACTACGGTAAGGAGTGAAACAAGTGGAGGTCTAGGACATCCTGACCTTATTTAGTACTTTGCCAACTTTCTGGAGTAGGAGATGAGGAATGGGTTTACCCTATGAAACTCATTAGTAAAGCTAATTTGAAAATTTATGAATCCCATAAAAAATGGAGAACTGGAAGTAGGAGTCAAGAACCTTCTACTAGTAGAGATGTCCCCTCTACAAGTTATGACCTTCCACCTTCTAGTTCCCCTACTCTGACTGATTTGATGAATGAGTTGACCTTGCAGCGGAAGAATATAGAATTAATAAATGAAAGGATTGGAGGTTTAGAACATTGACATGATTATGATAGTGAGTACCTTAATAGGCATTCAAATTTTAAGATATAAGATACCTTCCTACGAAGCTCAGGCCCGACACTACAGAGGTGAGCTTGATGTTACATTCCCTGAGTGCCCCTGATATACTCAGTATCAGCCCATTACACCTGCTGACCAAGGAGACAAAGACATAGTTTGGTATTTTGATATCTGAATGTAGTTGATATACTTGTACTTTTACTTTTATGTTTGTAATTTTTGTAATAGAAACTAATGTCTGTTTGTACTTTCATTTTTATTGTTATGTTGTAATTGGATAGTTGTGATTTTTATGTTACATTTTAAATTGTAATTGTCTTTTGTTTAGTATTGTGAATGTGTTAGTGAATTATTGTGTTGTGTAATATTTAGTTGTGTAATTATTTCAAAATTTCATTACCCAACAAATTCTCTAATGATTTATATGTGTAGAAAGCTTCTAATGTTACAGACTAGGTGAAGTAAAATTTTTTAGAATGACTGCAAAAATTTCAGACTGATGAAAATGCCTAAAATACTGAGGTATGATTTATATTTAGAATTTTTCTTTCCACCTGTATCATTTCATATTTAAAAATTTA
>NW_018229713.1:2381-3712 GCF_001263595.1 Phalaenopsis equestris | reverse complement strand
AAAAAGGAAAAAGAAAGGATTGACAACAATCCCTGAAAAGAAAAGAAAAATATATAAGATTGAAAGCAATCCAAATGAAAAAGAGAAAAGAAAAAAAAAATATGAAAGTGAGGAGAAGCTTGAGGATATGTCTAATCAAAAATTGGCTTCACTGTACCTACCTAAAGGGAAAACCTAAATACATTCCTGAACTTATATTTATGGATTAGATCTTTTATAAGTAGTGTTCTCATGAAGTTCCTATCATTTGAATATTTTAAGTGACTTAATATTACAGCATATAGTCATCTTGAAATGAATAGAAGACTAGAACTCTTAAACTTGATGACTAGATAATCTTGTAACTTCAGAGTTAATTTAATTACTTGAATTTTTTCTGAAAATCTCACTTTGGTATTTACTTAGATCAAACTTATAGTTTTTCTGAATCAAAACTTTACTACCAGAGATCATAACTTTAATATAGTACTAAAAATACTTGAGGACAAGTAATAGTTAAGTCAAGTAATAGTTAAGTTTGGGGAAAGTAATAGTTAAGTTTGGGGAATTTTGACCAAAAGAAAATATATTGAGATTTTTATACCTATTTTACACTGTTTTTTATCATATTGCATTTTAAAGAAAGGTATTTTTTTATGTTTTATTACAGGAATGACATGTTTTGTTGCAGAAATGATGAATTAGGGTCATTTGAGCAAAAAAATGCAAAAATATGTGAAGTTGGAGCGAAAAGGACCAAAATATGAAGATTTGAACTAAGGCGTCGACGGAGAGAATTTCCCGAGACTCCAGATTTAATAATTTAGAAGGGGAGGGCCCGCGGACGGCGCCCTCGAGGCCGCCGACGGCGAGATCGACGGTTATGTCCAACAATGTAGTGGATGAGGATGAATTTTAGAGGGATGCTTAGGCAACACTTGGGAAAACTCATCCACAACTTTAAAAGAAGATTTTGGCCGAAAATTGGAGAGGTCCTGGGGTCCTAGAGGTCCAGGAGGTTAGAGAGGTTCTAGTAAAGAGTTTACTAGAGAGTCTAATTGTGAGGAATTCTTCGAGAGATTGTAAAAGTTGAGGGAAAGTGAGAGATTTCTTCCTCCTTCCCACTTCGAAGAGGAATTATGTGTGCTGTAAAGAAAGGAAGTGATTCGGAGGAACTTCAAGAAGTTTACTTGGAGAGGAATTAGAGATAAGTGTTATTTACTTGTTGTAGTTTGTATGACTCCGCTTTTATATATGAATTTTGATTTTTGTTGTGTCTTCCCCATGAGTTATGAGTAGTTTTCTGTCTTTCTCCTTGTCTTGAGATTTGTGAAATGGTGATTTGAATTGGT
>NW_018229713.1:1936-2259 GCF_001263595.1 Phalaenopsis equestris | reverse complement strand
TGATCTTTTCACTTAGATCTTAATTTACTTTCAATATGGCCAATTGACTTGTTAAAATATGTTGAGTTTTACAACTAATGTGAATATTACATCCAAGGTTCAGGGAGGTCAAAGCCCTTGGAAGTTGGGTACAAATAAATAGGAAAATAATATAATCGGACGTAGAATTGAAGATTTTAGAGTGACAGACTAAAATCGCCAATTCGGTCCTATCGTTTGGTGCTGAAGTGTAGATGTTAGCCCTCAGGTGAGGGGAACGTGAGAGCTTCGAAGTGAGAGCCAGTATCCTCTCAGCCTAGCCGGAGAGTCAGGAAACAAGCCAC
>NW_018229713.1:0-1835 GCF_001263595.1 Phalaenopsis equestris | reverse complement strand
TTGAATATCATATTAAAAACTTTATTAGTATAATTAGTTATTTAAGAGTTATTAAAATTACATATTTATTTCAATTGCCTATTAGTGACAGATAAGCAATTTGAATTCCATTGCTGCGATTAAGAATTGGTTTTCTAAAATCTTAATTTATAGTTCTAACTTGACTCCCTGTGGGATTGATATTTAGGACTCCATTAGAGCCGTATATTACTTGAGCGATACGTATACTTGCGTTGATAAGTGTTACTTTACCATTATTGAATATTATATATATACATCTTTATCGAATCTATAACCATTGTTAAGTTTTTGGTGTCATTGCTAAGGAATTAATTCTTCTAGCAGCAGTATTAAATACTTGTATTTTTAAGCATATATAAAGTCGCTGTCACCGACCCTGAAGATTTGATTTTGCTACATTGGGAAGGAAAGCTAAGGGACTCACATCTACCCAAGAGATAGCAGAGGGAATTAGGATTTAGGTACTAATTTTAGGATAGAAATCAGAATTTGGGTACTGACCCTGAGTATTTGATTTTGTTACATTGAGAAAGAAAGCTCAAGGACTCACATCCCAACCCAAGAGGTAGCAGAGGGAATCAGAATTAAGGTACTGATCCCTTGATGGGAACCAAAATTTAGGTACCGACCCCAAGAATGGGAATCATAATTTAGGTACAGACCCCGAGAATTTGATTTTGCTACATTAGGAAGGAAATCTTAGGGATACTTATCCAAACTAAGAGGCAGCGAATGGAATCATAATTTAGGTACTAATTCCATGATGGGAATTTGAACTTAAGTACCGAGGTACCGACCTCGAGAATGAGAATCGAAATTTAGGTACCGACCCCAAGAATTTTCCGACACTGAAGATTGGATTTTACTACATTAGGAAGGAAAGCTTAGGGACTCACATCCAAACAAAGAGGTAGAGGAGGAAATCATAACTTAGTTCCTGATCCCAGAATGAGAATCAAAATTTAGGTACTGACTTCTTAGATTTGATTTTGCTACATTGGGAAGAAAAACTTCGAGACTCACATCCAACCCAAGAGGTAGCGAAGGGAATAAAAATTTTGGTGCTCATCCCAAGATGAGAATCAGAATTTTGGAACCGACCCCAATGATTTGATTTTGCTACATTGAGAAGAAAAGCTCAGGGAATCACATCCAACCCAAGAGGTAGCAGAGGGAATCTGGAAAATCATAATTTAGATACCGACCCCAAATCTGGAAATCATAATAATAATTGCGTGCTACATATGTAAATTTCTCAAAAATTAAACATGGGAGGCATAATCTCGAAAAAGCTGCATTGACATCACAAAATTAATTTTGATTATATGAGGAAAAGATATTTCAGGATGCTATAGGAGTTGGGATCTAATGTTGATGCGACATCAACAAACACACCTGAATCATTCATAATACTAAATATTAAAATCTTGGTGTGAGAAATTTAAACATCAAGCAAACAAGAATTATGTGGTATGTATGCAAATCAGCCGAAATAAATTCAAAATTTTTCGGGACAGAATTGGCTATTGCAAAATTTGACTAAGTCAAAGGGCTCGGGCCGGGCTGGACCTATCAAATTTTTATTTTTACAGCCAACTAGGTTCATTTTAAGCGGGCTTATTTATGACGAGCCCATCGGGCCATTTACTTGAAAAATTTGTCTGCGTTTGCTAAAAAAAAATTTACACCTATGTTCATACTCTTGATCCCCACCAAACAAAAAAAAAAAAAAAAAAAAAAAAAAAAAAAATGTTTGTAAACAACAAACGTCATACATATTATTTTACAAGATTTATATAGTTATATTCATGACC
>NW_018229712.1:0-876 GCF_001263595.1 Phalaenopsis equestris | reverse complement strand
CTTATTTTCCCAAATATAAAATTCAAGGGAAGAACACGATGGAATATTAGATTTTAATTCTTTTTTTTAGGATACTCAGGCATTTTTATTTCAACTGAATCAAATCCTATCCCTCAAACAACTCCACTTGAAGAACCAATCTCTATCACAAAAAATAATCCCAATTGTCTCTACTCCACCTCAACATGACACTAATGACCAGAAACTTCGTATCTACACAAAAAAAAAAGAAGAATCACTGAGCACGTAGAGGATATTATGTAGACCTAGGATTGTCGAGAGCCAGAATCAAGTCCTCCTGCATCTAATTAATCGTAATGATATTGATTCCTCATCTTATGACTCTCTTACACCGATAGTTGATGACTTTAATTAACCAATTGCACACAAGAAAGATATCCGAGCGTGCATTGTTCATCCAATTGAAAAATATATAGCTTATGAGAAATTATTATCATCTTACAAAGCTTTTGTAACAAATTTTAATAGTGTGCAGATTCACAAATCGATCCAAAAGGCTTTAAGGGTTTCAACATGGAAATAGACAGTTGAGAAAAAAATTTAGGCTCTAAAAAAGAATAACACATGAACACCTACAAAATTAACTCATGGAAAAAATCTTGTAGGATTCAAATGTATATTCATGATAGAATACAAATGAGATGAAGAAAAAAAAGAAAGATTCAAAACCAAACTGGTTGTCAAAAGTTGACTTCATGCATTGCCAAACTTAATACGATTTGGGTTCTACTCAGACTTACAGTAAATCAAGATTGACGTTTATACCAACTTGATGTCAAAAATGCATTCTTGAAGGACGACCTTGATGAATAAGTCTATCGTTTAAGTTGAATTTCGATATTTTCAGCACTTTCA
>NW_018229711.1:5003-6881 GCF_001263595.1 Phalaenopsis equestris | reverse complement strand
GAAAAATCATCCCTTGAGGTCTCAATCCAAATGAACGAAAAAAACGTAAGAGGTGAACTCTCTCTATTCAAAATCTTTTCTTTCTTACTGCCTCTAGCTGCCCAAGATATCCTAAAATTGGACTTGTGAGTAAATGTATAAGGAGAGCTTGGCAAAGGCAAGAGAATTCTTGTCAAAATAGTTTCAACAGACTGGGCGCAGGTGAGCCTCTATGTCGGCTCGGACACTCTAGTTTGGCATTGGTGCGCCTCATTTATGGCATAAACACACTGTGTGTTGGGCAAAGAGTAGTGTGTGGGTTTGTTGGGCTGGCAAAGGTGCTTTACATTGGGCGTGGGTGTACAATGTATGACGCGGGTGCAACGTTATTGAAATGGGCATGCCAGATGTGCTACGTGGGAGCGCTAGCCCAAAAATCCCCTTTTTGTGCTGATTTCTGCTTTTTTCACTTAAATTTCACATTCATCCTATCTAGTGCATAATTAAGACAAATATATCCTTTCAAGCACAATATTAGTAAAAAAGATGTAAAAAATATGAGGAAAAGTGTCATAGAAATATCACATATTTAGCTTATATCAAAATTGTCGGTCGCCTTAATTTTGAAGGGTTATTTTTTATTTAATATACATATAATTTTGATTTTTGAAAATCATATTTTAATTTTAAAAGTATGATACTAACAAGATCTCATTTATTTAATAGTTAAAACAATCGAGTTTAACACTACAAGCAATACACCGTCACAATAAGATAGACATACCACTTGATAGCAGGCTCGATCATATAAAATAAAGAAAATTATGACATATGTTTGATCTGCGAATCTTTTATATATTGACTGATTATCCCGCCTGAAATGTAATATAGTTGTGTAAAATATATAAAGTTGACTCCCCAATGCAATGTTGCCAAAAGCTTGATGCAATCTTTTGTGAATAAGAAATTTAAGCAATTAATGTTGGGATTCTACGCAAGTATACGTATCGTTATCAAGTAATAAAAAAATTTCTATTTAAGCCCCAAATATCGATCCCATGGGGAATATTTAAATTTGAAATTAACTAAGAAATTCATAGAAATCAAACAAAATTACTGTCACTATTTTTGAATGTGTAAGATGCTAAAAAAACTAAATTATATAACTTCTAGCAAAACTGAAATGCAAAGTTTAAACAGTAACTACTAAAGTATTAAACTATGTTTATGTGATGAAGATTTCTTATGTAAAAAAGCATCTTTCCCACTACAATAAGATTTTGGGTAAAATGAGATAAGATAAATGACTTTAATATGTATTGTGCCAAATATGAACAGTTTTAATTCTCTATCCTAATACAGTGTTATAGAAAATCATTGGCTAATCCCAAGTTTAGACCCTAAATCCGCGACTAGGCTAGGAGGATACTGGCTCCCACTCCAGAGTTCCCACTTCCCTTCACCTGAAGGCTAAGTCTCGCTTTTGTTCTTAAACACTAAGACCAAATTGGGGATTTTTGTCTGTCACCCTAAAATCTCCAATTCTACATCTAATAATTTATATTTCCATATTTATTTGCACTTAATTCCATGAACGAAGTCCTTCTTCATGGAATCAAATGTGATTCTCAGACTGTTGTATAACTCATACTTCATTTCTCGGATCATATGTTTCACAATAAATTTAAATAATTCAATTGGCCAGATAAAAAACTAAATTAATTTCTGATTTGAAAAATCATCACAATTTATTTTATATTTTAACATTGACACATTCATATTATCTCTTCATTTCACCATATCTCAGAGTAGGGAGAAAGATAAAGTAAACTACTCAGACTTCATGAGAAAGATACAACAAAACACAAATTTCATATATAAAAGAAAGTTCATACAACA
>NW_018229711.1:0-4255 GCF_001263595.1 Phalaenopsis equestris | reverse complement strand
TTTAACTTCTAGATTTCCATATTTTAGTCCACTAAATACAATAGCATAACTTAAGAAAAATTCAAAACAACTCCAATTAACACTAAAGGTATAAGAATATTTAACAATCAAGTCCAAGATTTCTGATTCTCTATTCTTTTAAAAAAAAATTGTAAATTGCCATATTAAAGTCACTTAAAGTATTCATATGAAAAAGAATTTCATAAAACATTACTAGAAAATAAACTAATACTCAAATTAAAATTAAGAAAATGTAGCAAGCCTTCTTTTTTAAATTGATTCAAGTGAAACAAATTTTTAATTATGCATCTCCTCAAGCTTCTCCCCACATCTTTTCTTTTCTTTTCTTTTTCTTTTCCTTTCTTTTTTATATGTGAGGATTTCTATATTCGGATATTTTTTAATGATTTTGTACTTCACTATCCTCTTCTTAAAGTCAAAAACTTTTCACATTTCTTCACTTAACAAATTTATATTAGCTTAAAGATTTCATAAAGTTTATTTTTTTTCTTCCTACATGAATCTTTAAGATTTTTAATACTTCAAAAATACAAATTCATTTACTTAAAAAAGAAAAACATAGTCTCATTCACTTATATCAAATATCTTACTCTCTAAAATTAACTTTTATTATTGAAAATTTTTACTTAAGTTTACTATATATTTAGAAACATAAATATAGTTATCTAAAGTTATCCCCTCATACCAAAGGTCATGTTAAATTTAAAAATTTTGAAAATATAGCTAAGTGAGGACAAATAAAATTAAGTTTCTTTCTTTAATAATGAATTTTTCTTTCCGCCAAAAGTTAAATTTTTAAAAGATTTAGCATGAAGAACTGAAAAATAAAGGGTGAAAGAAAGCATTAAATACATATAGAAAAGAGTTACCTGTTGAAGGTTCTGATTTTGAAACTTAGTTCTGAAATATTGCAGGTGCTAATATGAAAAACTACAAGACTTAAAACATTAAATAACACATAATACATATAAAATACACTTAGAAAGAGTTAATTACAATACATTTAACAAATTACTAACAACTAACAACTGAACTAAACTGAATTTCAAATAACAAACAGTTTTACAATTCTACAGTTCTCAACTTAATATCTAAAATAAAATAGAGTCTCACTATCTAACAACAAACAATCTCAACAATATAACAAAAACAAATAACAAAATAACAAAGTACAATCAAACATAAACTAAAGGAAAGATCAAACTAGCATATCACCAATCATCATCATCTTCTTCTTCTTCTTCTTCTTCCACATTCAAATTCTGTTGCTGATATGGAGTAAAGACAGGGTGAGTAGGAAACTGAACTGAGTGATTACCCTTCATATATCTTACCATCACATCATCATAAGCAGCATCATATTCAAACTTTTGTCTTATCAAATCATCAGTGTGAGCATTTCTGGCCTCCATATTTTCCATTCTACGATCCATTCTCAAGATATCTCCCTATTGGATCATCATCTGGTCCAATAGTTCTCAAAGAGAATGGTCACTAGAAGTACGGGTCCTCAAAGTAGAAGAAATATCTCTGGTCTTACTTCCAGACCTCCATCCAACATGAGATTCATATGTCTTTATATTGGCAGGCCCAATAGCTTTTAGAGACTCAATCCTCTATTCCTCAGGTCTAAAATCAACTCATGCCTGTTCACAGAGTGTGCAGATCAAGGCAGGGTGTGCTAAACCACCAGAGGTCTCTCCCAAAGCAATAGATCTAGTGTTCATATAAATAATAGAGCCTACCTTTATCCTCATCACCTGTTGGATACAGAAGTTCAGGATGGCTCTATCCTTTGTAACCTCACTATAATGATTTGTGGGTATCATTCTTCCAGAAATAAAGTAGTGTCAGGTCATAGATACTACATTTAACATAGAAATAGGAAAGTTTACCTTAACACCATTTTTCACTTTCTAGGTCCTCTTCCATCAGTAACAAAAGAAATAATCTCATTCAAGGCCTTATTTGTAGCAGAAAATGATTTATACTTGCAACTGTATACATCTTCCAACTGATAAAATTCATTAATCTTTCTTGGAGTAAACTCTACCATTTTCCCACGAACAAAAACAAAGTCTTTAGAAATCTCTTTAAAATTGGCATATAATTCCATTACTACACCAATAATTGCATCGGTAGTAAAATAACAAAAAATTTTCTAGTGTCGAGCATTGATTAATTACTCGACTTCTCCACCCAGATTTTTAAATCCAAGATCCAGAATCACTTTTTTATTTTCAAGTAGACTATGGAAACGAGGACTAGCTTTGAAGCTGATAAATTTTTATTCATCATAGCCCACTTTTCTCTTTCCTTTGCTCATTCTAGGTGCCATGGTAAATCTAAGAAAAAATTGATAAAAATTTGAATAAACTCCTAAAATTCCAAAAATCAAAATGTAAAACGCTTAAAACTTAAATCTACTAAGTAATAGTTCTTCATCAAAGGATTTTCTCAAAATCTCTAAAAAAAATCCAAAATTTTTTGGATCTCAGCAATGTGAGATAAATCCTTGGTGAAAATAAAATATTTTTAGTTCAAAGTGTAGCTTTACCTAGAGGAAATGAAATCCGAATTTCCTTTGTCTTAAAATGGCTTCAAATCCGAGTAAAATCAAGCCCTAGGTGCAAAAATCGGAGTTTGAAGGTGACCCAAAGGGTAAAAATGGAGTTTTAACATGCAAATCGCAAATTTTAAGAGATTTAAGGTGTTCTTGAGTCGAGGGCGCTGTCGACACCCATGCCAGCATCGTCGGAATTTTCAATTTTCTTTCAATTTACTCCAAAGTCTTTTTAGTATTTTTGAACATAAATTTTTATTTAAAAATAAATCACAAACAAACATTTTCACAAACAACACCAAACTAATTTTTATATATGAAAATACATTTTGACAAATACAATTTTCAAATCACACTTTCAAATATATAAAGCAAACTAAATTATAATTCAACGTCAAAATCAAGCCACAACACTAAACGCTGACACAAAACTATACACATAATCAAAGTTAAAAATTCTAAAGCAAAGCTAACTAAATCTAATCCACACCATAACATTAAACACATAAGTATTTTACACTAATAGAGAGTGCAAATTTTTCAATTATTATGCCTCTTTTTTAGTTCTTTCTCCTCCTCTAATATCTCTCATAGACTGGGAATGAAATGGTCTTTCTTGATTTTTCAAGAAAGACCATTTCATTCTCATGATTTTCCTCCTACATTCCATTTTTTTATAAATTGATTTTTTTGTGGCTAAAGTAATGAAGTCTAATTTCAAAAATCTTCCTCTTAAGTTTGATGCGTTGCGTCAGTCTTTGCAAAATTTTACTGAGATGTTTTTACACATGAATATGTAGGAAGCGCTAAAATTGTACATCGGTCAACCCTAAATATGAACAGATTATAGAAGGGTCTGTACGGGAATTGGTTAGTCAAATTTTCATCGATCCATTCATTTTTCTTGAACATCTACACCAATCCTACTTCAATTGTTCCTGTATGATCAAAGTTCTCCTTCATCCTCTAATTTAGGTGATCAAAATGGTAGTCAAGATTTTCTATTGCATTCATAATACTCTGAAGTTTGCTTTTAATTTTCTTCATTTTCTTTTCCAAAGCTATTGAACTTCCAATTGTTTGTGTCATTAATGGTGTTGAAGCATGTGATGAATGATCCAAGATAATATCAAATGCTTTATTTCCATTCCCAATATAATTGTCATCAATAAGAATCATGGGCTCCCAAGGTAATAATACTTTCTCCCAACTTTCATATGGCACTTGAGATTGACTGCAAAGTAAGAAAATTGTGTAAGGATGCCCATAATAGATTTGAAAATAATCTATCCCACATCAATGGGTTTTTCCATTTGAATGCAATAGTTTAAAATAACACTTTCTGTTGTAACTCTACTAATCTTCATGATAGGGAGTAATTTTACAGATATGAAGAAATGCCATTGTTTTGATATTGGATTAAGTAGTGAAGCGGAGAAACTAACGTATCCCTCATCTCTGATTTCCTAGTTATCATTTTTATTTGTCAGAAAGTTATATACATCTTGCATCATATCTCTCGTTGGGGTGATGATTGGTGCCTCAAATCTATCAAAATACCCATCTTGGTCTTTTACCCCTAAAACACCCCCAAATTACCAAAATACACCTCTTGGGCTCAAAATTTCAAAATTTACAAAAATTCCCAGAAAATCTCAATAAATCCCAAAT
>NW_018229710.1:0-758 GCF_001263595.1 Phalaenopsis equestris | reverse complement strand
ATTCTATAACATTCATCATCTTCACCTTTTACAAGATACTTCATTGATCTTAAAATATTAAAAGTAATAGTTTGATCATTGAAGAGCATTTTTAATTTCCCCTTGTGCACATCTATCATTGCTCTTCCCATGGCTAGGAAAGGTTTCCCCAAAATGATAGGTATCTCTTTATCTTTCTCCATATCTAACACAATGAAATCGATAGGAAAGATAAATTTATCCACTTTCACTAGGACATCTTTTATAACTCCTTTAGGGTATGTTATTGAATGATCTGCTAACTACAGAGTTACAGTAGTAGGGGTTATTTCTCCTAATCCCAATCTCTTAAATATTGATAATGACATACGGTTAATTCTTGCACCTAAATCACATAAAGCTTTCACATAAAATCTGTCTCCTATTGCACATGAAATTGTAAAGCTACTAGGATCATTAAACTTTTCACGAAGCTTCTTCTGAATTATAGCACTGCACTCCTCACTAAGTGCAACAACTTTATTATCTTCAAACTTCCTCCTTTTGTTGAGAATATCCTTCATAATCTTTACATAGCTTGACATTTGTTTAAGGGCTTCAGCAAATGGAATATTAATGGTAAGCTTGTTAAAAATTTTCATAAATTTTGAAAATTACTTATCCAACTTTTATCCACCTTTTGTTGATGGAGTCTCTGAGGAAATGGAGGTGGTGATTTTTCTAAGTCAATTTTTAGCGGAGAACTAGGTCTTTCAAAATCTTTTGGAGCGTCCGCTTTT
>NW_018229709.1:0-759 GCF_001263595.1 Phalaenopsis equestris | reverse complement strand
TACATCAATATAAAATGCAGAATTAAGATACGAGGTACGGCATCTGCTCCTGATCCCCTCCACGTGGTTCCCGCGCTAAACTTCTTGGAGCCCGTGCCCATATTTTATTTCTGCTACAGGACTCTCTTAAAATCTAAAAGTATATAAGAAAAGAAAAAGACTTAATCCTGCATGAAAACAAGTGTTAGCGGGAAAGCTCACATTCATATGACGTATAATGAGTCATGCCTTAAAAGTGAGGGACCTAAGTAGCACCTGCAAGCAAAAGAGTCAGAAATCATCACATGCTCCCCCATAGCGGTACCTGTGTGTGTGCATAAATAGGCATGGCTCCCTGTAGAAAAATGCCCTAACATATTACCACATATATATATAGCATATAGTCACACCATAAGCACAATGCAAAAGAAGGATGTCTGACTAGGGCAAACAATCCAACAGTGAACAATAGCCAGACATCAAAAAGACTATCTAGCACCCTAAATCCTAGCCTAACACACCACTAACAAAAAGTGTACCAACCTAGTATCTAAGTGCAGGGTAAGTCGGGTATAGTATAACTTTGACGAGGTCGCCATACCAGCTCCATCCTAAAGATCCGAAGGATCTAAAAGAGCGGGGACATAAGTTAGATCTATTAGATCATTAGCACAGTCATACTCGTGTCAATTCTGATGACTTAACTTACATTGCTCACCGGGATTAACCTAACAAGCAATGCTCGTTAAGGAATCATGACCAACACAGGGTCACTCTCCT
>NW_018229708.1:0-517 GCF_001263595.1 Phalaenopsis equestris | reverse complement strand
CCGAAGTGGGTGACGGGATTTCGATTCCGGCGACCAAAAGCTTCTTACGGGCAACCCCACAAACCATCCCCAAAATAACGCTGACAATGCCTTTGAGTTATTAAAGAAAAAATTAATATAAACATTTGGATGAGCCTTATTTATATAAACAATGTAAGGATCTTATTATGAGGAGATGTGTACCTTATGAAGAAACTAAACTGATCATTCAGAAATGTCATGATTCTGAATTTGGAGGACATTTTGGGATTGATAAAACTGTTTATAAAATTTTACAAGCTGGATTTTATTGGCATACTATATTTAGATATGTTTATAGATATATAAAAACTTGTGATCGATGTCAACGAGTAGGCAATATATCTAGAAGAAATGAAATACCTCTACATTTCATATTGGAAGTCGAGATCTTTGACGTTTGGTGTTTAGATTTTATGGGATCGTTTATTTCTTCATTTGGGAACTTATATATATAATTTGTTGTAGATTATGTTTCTAAGTGAATTGAAGCAAAAGC
>NW_018229707.1:160682-162109 GCF_001263595.1 Phalaenopsis equestris | reverse complement strand
GCAAACCCCACACCAAAAATAGTGCCGACAGATCCCCATGAATTGGCTTGAGTCGAAGCCTCTTGGACTAATCCATTAAGAGCTTCTTTCACCATCTTTGCACGACATCTAGTAATTGACCCACATGGAACTTGCATTAAATCTTCTTTTAAAGTCGTGTCATTGTCATCCATGACATCATTTGCATCATGTACAGTATCCTGTCAAATGAAGAAAGAAATTCTGAAGGATGTTAAGACTGCCCGACGATCCCACAAGTCAGCTGAAGCTTTACAAATGTGTATTCCCGTCAGATTCTGTCTAGGAAGCCGAATGGATACTGCCATTACTACCGACGATTTTGTTACCTCTACCGCTCCAAAGTCTGCAAGACGTCGATCGACGAAGTCTTGTCTGGGTACGAGAACTCAACCAGTTATTGCGCTCATAAGAATGCCTCAAAAAGGGAACAGATAAAGAAGTTGCCCGATATTGTGTTTGGTTCACTCTACGGGGAGCATTCCTCTCTCCGATATGTCGATGCCTCTATTGAGACACCCCATCTCAAGTCATCACCGTTGAGAAAGAAGGTGTGGGTACCCAAAGTTTCCATACCAATAAGGTCTAGTGAGCCCGCAGGGCAGAATGGCAGAATGAAGTGAAAGTCCGAAGTATCCAACATCGTCGCAACGAGTGCTTCAAAATTTGATAAACAAGTGAAGGATGTTGAAGAGAATTATCCATATCGTAAGAGGATTCAAGAAGCAATAATTGAAAAGAAAGTTGAAAAGATCAGAGCTGAGATTCCGAGTTAGCCAAAGAACATGGTATAACCATTGATGATGATGATGAGGATTTTGATTTCAACAATTAACTTGATGAAGATTTCATGGACATTCAAGTCATCGAGACCAGAGCTACCTCATTTATGCGCGATGCCCAACCTCTCGTCAAAGGGAACAACACATATGATTTGCACAGGGATATTTTCTTAAGAGATGAACAAATCAGTCAAATGGAAAAGAGAATGGATGAGATGACTGCCATGACTACAGTTAATGGGTAATCCCAGTCATAGCAGGTAGCTTTTTCAGGAGTCAAGCAGGCTGAAATAATTACAAATGAACGAAGAGAAGTTGCCTCTGCTAATGGAGAAGAGAAGCAAAAGAAAGATTCCTGGCCAATTACTATACCAGAGAAAGATATTAAACAATTGGTTGAACAATGTCGGCACTATTTTTGGTGTGGGGTTTGCCCGTAAGAAGCTGTCGGTCATCAGAATTAAAATCCCGTTGCCCGCTTCGGAAGGACGTTTAAAAATTTGGATTTTTGAAAAAAATGAAGTCAAATTGACCCCATAATTTTCATAGTTTAGATGAAAGAGCGCTTTACCTCAAATCATGTATCTATCCCGAAGGATGAACACAAGAATTGAGGGTGAGACTCGA
>NW_018229707.1:156719-157020 GCF_001263595.1 Phalaenopsis equestris | reverse complement strand
GGACGCTGCCGTTGGAGGCGGTGGCCGCGCGTCGCGTTGTATCGCATCAGATGACCATCCGGCTTGATCTCCGCCGCCCATCCAATACACGCGAAAATGAATGGCATCCGTTCATCGTCCCCAAAGGAATGATCTCGTGACCGTTCACACTAAAACCTTAATATCTCAGCTTAGACTCAACCAAATTGCTTCGGGTTTGATCCTATGGACTCGTCTAAGTGAGACAAACATATTCGTACGATTAAGGTGCTATGAAATCAAACCATTGTAAACTTAAAGCACACGAAGGCTCGGAGGAGTA
>NW_018229707.1:115099-154899 GCF_001263595.1 Phalaenopsis equestris | reverse complement strand
TTAGGACCAATATGTGGAACTTCAAATTGAGTAAAGAGAAGAATTTTTGAGTTTCTAATGGTGAGGGTACCCTTTCTAGTTTTCTAAGACTAGTTTATAGGAAAGTCCTATGGCTAGACCTAGGCTACTAAAGAAATTTCTAGACCTCAACCAAAAGTGAGGTCAACAAACAACAAGTTCGGAAGGCCTTAGCCCTATTTAATGGTGGTGCATTGATTTCGAGGGGTAGACCTTACCCGGAGGAGTTTGATGTCGTACCTTACCCTAAGGGTTTTGTGTCACCAAACTTTAAGACATTCAAAGGGACCGAAAATATCAAGCAACATATAACACACTTCCGAGCCAATTGTGGCAACACCGGTGGAAACAAAGCCTTACTCTTCAGACAGTTTGTCAGCGACTTGTCAGGGATTGCTTTTGATTGGTATGCCGAGTTATCCAACGGGTCAGTCAAGACATTTTCTGAGTTAGAATAATTATTTGTGAAGAGGTTTGTTGGAGCACAACACCATGTTTCTATTGGAGATCTTGTAGTGGAGAAGCAAATGCCCAACAAAACTCTAGTGGATTAAATCTTGAGGTTGTCTGCCTAGTGTGACATAAATCCTCAACTTATTTTTAGGCCTTTGCATGACTCTGCTATACAATATAAAACCTAACTCATTTTAGGACTCCGAGGTTGTCGTTCATCACAACCTAAATTCTCACATCTCCCACAAAATCCTCACATCTTCCAGGCTATTTGTGTGATCGTTTCACACAAATATAAGCCCTAATTAATAAAATTGGCAGGATGAAACATTCAATAGTTCTATTCTCCATGATTGAAGCCAAGCAGTATGATAGTTTGGAAAGTCACCGAGGTTCTCCTCAGGATCCATGACATCCTCTAGTTCCTTTTCTTTTGGATTCCAAAAATAAAATGTTTCAAATTTGAGTCATTCCCCTTTCACACCTCTTTGCCCAATCTCTTTGAAAGGTCCCATCCTTTGAAAAATTTTTGAAGACAATATCCCTTAAATTTTATCAAGAGTTTTCTTAGGTGACTTCGGTTATCTAAGATATAATTAACTATAAGTTCTTATCTTTATAGGAAGCTTTTCTGAACTCATCTTAATATAAATAATATTTAATTTTTCGTATTAAATAGGGGAACTTGTTGGCTTATAATGAAATGGTTTCGCAGACCAAACGAATGTCATATATTTTTTAGTTTATTTGATTGAGCCTCACTATCAAGTTATGTACTTATCTTTCGAGATAGATACATTGCTTGAGGTGTAGTGCTCTTTCATCTAAACTATGAAAGATATGAGATCAGTTTGATTTTATATTTTTCTAAACTAAATACATATATAAATTAAATGCCCTTCTGAAGCGGGTGACGAGATTCTGATTCCGGTGACCGACAACATCCACATTACCCCTCTAAAATTGTGCCGACAACTTCTGATGATTTTGCTGGGGATTAGTTTCTCTCTCCATTTAAATCAGGGAATATTGTCTTCATATATCGATAATGTGGCCATGTCCCTTATGGATCAAATTACCCTTCTTCTTATGGCATACTTTATCCATTTCTTTCTTGGGTAAGAACGGTCAACAATTCCGGACTTTAGGACCATTTGTTCAATTACCTTTGGACAGAGGGGTTCAGAAGTTCATTAGGATTTTTATCTTTTGTGTGGGGTCGGACCCCCAATAGGTGCGTTGGTGAACTAGTTCCTCCTGGACATTGCGCATTGTAAAGCCAGTCCCGCACTGGGTCCTAAAATTTACTTTTCTCTTCACTTTCCCTCTTTAGTTTGGTTTGCTACTTTGTAAATTAAATCAAATTGTGTCATGTTGCGCTTGCTCTTTAACCTTTCTTGTTTAATTAATTAATTCTCTCTACTTTCAAACTATTTTTACTAAATTTTAAAATCTTTACTAATTAAAAATTAATTAAAGACCTGGCAAGTCTACAGATCGGCCTTTGTTAATTTTTAGTATTTGCACTAGAATTACAGGCTGTTGGCCAAATAACTAACTCTAAAGCTTTCTTTTTAGAGCTGCTGTAATGGCGTTCCCGACGCTCACTTTCTCCCGCAACTTGCCAACTAGCCGCAATGCTTGCAATATTGCTCCCACCATCAAGTTTAGAATTGGATTCAAAGAACTGGAAGTTATCGGAAAAGCCCCTTTCGTCATAATGAAGGTCGCCGCTCCATAAGTTCAGGAGCTGATCCCAATATTCTATATTGATAAATGTAAAATGCGTTGTATGTGATTATATGATTAATTTTTTTAATAGTTAATCTTAATTTGCAACAGCCCCAAAAACTTGATCCAAAGCAAAGGCTAGGTAAATTTTTTACTATGAAGCAAATAAGAATGCAGTTATATATTTTAATATGAGATAATACACAATTATACGTATCGTTATCAAATAATATAGAACATTCTGATTAAGTCCTGAATATTGAACCCACAAGGATGATCAGTTTTAGATATTAAAATACTCAGCAATATATATTCTTATTCAAACTTAAGATGCTATAATAAAAATAAACATTTGATTATTTTTTGTAAATCTTTTTGTGATTTTTGATAATTGAAAATAAAGTGAGCAACTAATTAACTTAATTAAAATACTTGCAAAATGAAGACAACATATGTAAAATATTTTTTTTTCTTATTATGAATTAGTGATAAATATAGAAATTTAGTTCTGGAAGTATGCCAAATGTGTTGTGCCAAATATGAGTAATAATTTTCTTTACCCTTACTAGAGATGCTATAAAGAACATTGACTAATATATAGTTTTAATAGTTTTGAAGACCGACTAGGTAGGGAAGATACTAGCTCTCACTCTAGCGTTCTCTCTTCTTCCTCCACCTGGGGGCTCCTCCGCCTGGGGGCTAACATCTCGTATCAAAACCTAAAAATATAAATCAAATTGGGGGCTTTAACCTGTCACTCTTAAAGTCCTCTAATTCTACACCCTTGAAAATATATTTTCCAATTTATTTACGCTCAACCCCATGAACTACATTCTCATTCATAAAATCAATATGTGATTCCAACAATTTGTTGACTGAGATAATACCATCTCGGATCTTAAATGTTTTCACAATAGGATTTAACATCTTAATTGGTCAAATCAAGAAGTAAATGAAGTGCAAGGTCTTGAATGATTACAACTTCTTCCAATAATGAAGACTAATACTTCACACAACTTCCTTTAAATATTTAATCACTTATCATTTTAAGAAAAAAAAATATTCAGAATTCATGGAGAAAACACAATAACACATGAGTTTAAAAGTAGAAATTAAGCACAAAAACAAGAAATAAGCATAAAAACAAGAAATCTAAATTAAAAATCAAGTGTAGTCACAAAGATAAACACTCATCTCAAATTCTCTCCACCAAATGTCTCTAAGTTCCTTTAAATTCTCTTCCTTCTCCTTCCTTTGAATTCTCTTCCTTCTCTCATAATACAAACTAATGCTCAAAATAAAATAAAATAAAATAAAATAAAGGTGGCCGACGGTGGCGATGGGTGGCGACGGCGGTGGTGGTAAACTTTGGTGGATAGTTGCTGGCATCTTCTTCTTAGAAAATCTAAGTCTTTTCTTAAAAAATCTAAGGGGTGCCTTGGTGTCTCGTGCCTTGGGGTCTCGTTAAGAAGGTGTCTCCATTCAATGAATCTTCTAGAAGTTGCCTCCTCATAAGTCAATTGAATGAATTGTCGTGTCCATGGGATATTTCCCACGTTTTTATTAAGGGTTGCTTCAAACACCTTTTCAAAATTTTGCTCTAATTAAATATTTATTCAAGTAACTAACATTGGCGCTTAAGCGCGAGGTACTTGGCGCTTAGGCGTGAATCATCTGGCGCGTAGACACCTATCCTGAGCGTTTTTTATTAAGGGTTGCTTCAAACACCTTTTCAAAATTTTGCTCTAATTAAATATTTATTCAAGTAACTAACATTGGCGCTTAAGCGCGAGGTACTTGGCGCTTAGGCGTGAATCATCTGGCGCGTAGACACCTATCCTGAGCGTTTAGGCGCCCCAGTTCATTTTTGCTCCAAATTTGACCCCTTTTCACTACTTTTAGTATTTTCATCCATTTTATTGTACCTATAAGAAAAATACACAAATGCATTTCATTAAAGTGCAATATCTCAAAAAATAGGTATAAAAATGTGTATAAAAACACTATATATTTTAGGTGTATCAAAATTCCCCAAACTTAAGATGTTACTTGTCCTCAAGTGACTTTTCAATCTTTAAAAACCAATATAAGAAGATAATATAGATGAGTTTCTTTAGGAGTTACTAAAATTTAGATTTAGAAATATAGTAGTCCAATTTAGAAAAAAAGTATTAGTAAATTAGACCAACCTTAAGTTTGGAAATTTTTAATGTTAAGAAATATGAAAATATGAGTTCCTATCTAATTTAGAATTATTGTAGATTTTCCAAATATAGAATTAGGCATTTTATTATCTCCACTTAAAAAAAATTTATTAAGCATAATTTTATTTACTATATTATATCCTTAAGCTTAATAATTTCTCAAGTCTTATACTTTTAAAAGATCATACGTGAAATCAATTTTTGATTAGACATTAATCCTCAAGCTTCTCCTCATTTCCCTTTCATTTTCTTTTTCTTTTTCTTTTTCTTTTTCAGGCAAGGATTACTATATCTGGATAGACCTTTAATGATTTTGAATTTTGCTTTTCCTTTCCTAAAGTAAAGAGTTGATAATTTCCTTTTACTTAAAAAACATAATAATATTTTTGAAAATTAATTTCATTAAAAGAAATTTAAGTTTTGAAAATAAAAGGTCTAAATTTCTAAATTTTTCAAAAATATAATTTTTCTTACGAAAGATAGTTACACTATATTTAGTATTTTCCAAACTAAAAATTTTTAACTTTAAGTTTTTCTTCATTACTGTAATTTTAACTAAATTCTCTTACTCATTTCTAAAATTAAAATTTTATTTCCTTAATATAACTTCATTTACAGAATCATTTTCAAATCAAAATCAAATTTATTTGAAATACATTTGAGAACAAATAAACTTTTATGTTTCTTTAAAGTTTTCTTCCCCCCAAACTTAAATTTTTAACAGAAATAAAACATTTAGCATCATATATAAATAAGCAGAATGATAACTAATTATAACATGTTTGCAGGAATTTTCATATCCTAAATATGCAAGTATAAAAATTTAAATAGGAGTAAAAATTTAATTTACTCATAATTTTTAATTATTTAAAATATAGATATTCATAAGACTTCTATGCAGTTGAGAATAACTGAAAAACAAAAAAACATATTAGGAAACAAACATGACTGCAATATAAAGAAAAATAACTGGTAGTAATTTGAAAATTTTAAACATGTAGCTTAAAGTAATAAGTTCGCTAAATTCTAAACCTTTTCAAGATTCCAAAATTAAGTTTAACAAACACTAACTAAATACACAAAATAACACAATTACTACCACTAAAACATTCTAACAACACTCAAATGCAAATACATCACATAAGGTGTACTAAACAAAACACAACATAACAAAAACTAGCAGTCTCAATACTGCCAACTGAACTCAACCAAAAAGTACAGAATACCTGCACCATCCACAATTCATGGTAACACATAAACAAAAAACAACATAAACAAAAAATATAACTACAAATCCAACCAAGCATCATCTTCCTCATCATTATCACCACTATGCCAAGCAGTTGTAGGCTCATATGGTAGATATCTAAGGTACTGAGGAAATACTACATCTCGGTTACCTCTATTGAGATGCTCCATAGCTGTGTTGTATTCCACCTCATAATCACTTCTTCTCATTTACCCATCCATATGCTCTGCAAAATGCTCTAAGTTCTCCATTTTTTCATTGGTATAAATAACATTATTCAATATGCTTTCCATAAGCTGTGACTGAGTATCAGAACCAAAAGTCTGAACCCATGATGTAGAAGCACGTGAAGTAGAGACTCGTGAAATAGAGGCAGTAGAACTACTAGAGAATCCACCCTTCTTACCAAAAGTAGAATGAAGTGAATAAGTCTTCACATTCACACTGGTAATAGGCTTCAATGGCTGTAAGATCTCCTCCCACCTATCATATCTAACACTAGCCTGCTCACATAACGAAAAGATCAAGGATGCAAATCCCAAACCTACGGTAGTAACAGTGATGGTAGAATTGGTAATAACTTCATAAATCAATCCTCCAATATCAATAGGCTTGGACTGCTGAATACAATAGTTCAAAGTTGCTCTCTCTCGATTCATTTCACTCAAATGATTTGTAAGTAGCAGACAAGTAGAAATAAAATAATGCCATGCATTTGCATTAGCATCCAACTTCGAGGCAAAAAAAAATACTCTTCCTTCATTCGTAATCTTCCGTAATCCTCTCCCATTAGTTAAAGATGATATATTCTCGTCTAGCTCCTCCTTAATAGGACTATAATATGTATAAAAACACAAAGTACTAGGAGAAAAATGATAAAACGGGTTAATTACCTCAGAAGAAAATTATAATGTTTTCTCCCTCACTATGACTCCTTCTTCATCAGCCTCTGAGAGATTAGCATAGAATTCTCTTACAATAGAAATCACTGCGATAACAGAAAAATAACAGAACCGCTCCTACTGGCGGCTAATAATCAAACTCTTCAACAGCTCCTCCTGGACTTTTAAAACATCGCTCAGGAATTAGTTTTCTTGTATGCAGTGCATCACTATACCTGTCCCGAGTCTCAAACTAACAAATTTACTCGAATCGAACGAAGCTTTCCTCTTGCTTCTTTTCATTCTCGGTGTCATTTTCTAAAAATTTGTATAAAATTCAAAATAAATTCCACAATCAACTCCAAATCACTAAACTCAACTTCTAAAAGCTTAAACTAACAAATCTATGCATTTTCCATCAATTATTCCAAAATTTTCACCATGAATAGTGATTTTCGCGTAGCTCATGAATGTGCTCAAAATACATGATGAAAATAAAAAAAATTTGCATAGAAGTGAAGCTCTTACCTCAAGAAGATCAAATCTAACAATCAGCTTGAATCCACCTAGAAATCTTCAAAATAGGTGATGACTTAGCCTAGAAATCGCGAAAAACCAAGGAAGAGGGCGAGCGAAGGAGAAAAAATGGTGTTTTTTGGACAAAAAATTCACTTAAAACTGTTTGCGAACCTATTTTCGTGAACCGGCGCGTAAGCTCGAAGGGTTTGACGCTTAGGGGCCAGTTTGTCTGCTTCGGAAGCGCTTAAGCGTGGGTTTTCGTGCTTAGGCGTCAATGCGCAAACTTTGATTTTTTTCCATTTAAGTGAAATGCACTTAAGTGAAATGCACTCTAATCCTCTATGGTCTCAAAACACTGTATATGCTATTTTTTCCTATTATCTCTTCTCTTACTCAAGTTTCACCAATCTTGGCTCTCTTCTCTTACTCATCACCAATCAATCTTGGCTAATTTGATTCAACACTAAATTACAAAAAAATTTCACACAAACAAAACACTTATATTAATTCACAAATAATTACAAACACTTTTGAATACATAAATTCTCAATCCAAATAGTCTTAGATGAGAAAATTCCTAACACAGAACTAGACTTTCATAACATTAAAACACACATTAAACATAGTTAACATAAAAAAATACTAAACACATAAACACAAAATCACAAACTTAATTCCACTCTCTAGTTGATGGAACAAATTCTTCCAATCGTTAGTCTCTCCTTCAGCATTTGGTATATATATCTGAAAGAACGGACGGTGACTTGTTCTTCAGATCATAGCCTTATCTGCTTCTTCTATAAAATTGGTATGGCTAAACTGCATCTTTAGTTGCCATCCCAAATGATCCAGATGCGTGTTAACTTCCATCACTTTTTCTTCAATTGAAGCCACGTTAGCCTCAATTCTTGTGATTTTCTTCGCTATTCCTTTAATACTAACGACTAGGAAACTGTTATACATCACTTGCGTACTCTGGCTAATAAACCTCTTTCTCATTACTTCCTCCTTCAAATCATTCTCCCAAGAAGACATTTTTTTTTAAAACTTCTCTCTTTTCACTTAGAATTTAAGGGTTAAATGGAGGTGTGGTGGGATTTCTACTCATACCCCTCTATTTATAGGCTCTAAACCTCTCCCATTTTATAGGCTCTATTTATAGGCTCTAAACCTCTCCCATAACTCCTAGGCACGTCTTAGAACTGCTCTTACATGTTCAAGCCAACCAATTCACGGTTAGAACTTTTAGAAACCAAATTCGCACATATTTTTTAACTGTCACGCTTAAGCGTCGGATTTTGGCGCTTAAGCACCAGTGCTAAATTTAGCATAGGTCAACTTAACGTCCAAACATTCGTTCTAACATGTCTAAGTCATCTTTTATGGTCTTAGAATAATCACTAACTCATTATATGGTCAAAATACTACCAGAATTTTCTAATTCAAACACATCAACATAATAATAAAAATAAATACATAAATAACTATGAGGTGTCTTCCATAGAGTGCTTGGTTTAACGTTGTCAGACGACGTAACCAGTGCTTATTCTGGTTGACCCAACATTAGAAAATTATTTAATTTAAGTTGGCCACCTAAAAAGTAGGATTTCAGCATGTGACCATTCACTTTTAATATTTTATCAGTTTTATGATCTTTAATATCAACAGCTCCATAGGGATAAACTTTCATCACAACAAATGGGCTCATCCACCTGGATTGAAGTTTGCTTGGGAATAATCTTAACCTTGAATTGTAAAATAAAACTTGTTGCCCTAGCTGAAAGTTTTTAGTAAGAATCCTCTTATCATGCCACATCTTCATCTTTTCTTTGTAAATCTTAGCACTTTCATAAGATTCATTTATTATCTCTTCAAGCTCATTTAATTGCAATAATCTTTTCTCACCAGCATCTCTTAAATTTTAATTAAATTCCTTAATTGCCCAATATGCTTTATGCTCAATTTCAACTAGTAAGTGATACGCTTTCCCAAATATTAGTCTGTATGGGGACATTCCTATAAGAGTTCTATAGCAGTCTTATATGCCCACAAAGCATAGTCAAGTTTAGCTGACTAATCTATTTTAGTTGGATTTACAAATATTTTCAATATTCTTTTAATTTCACGATTGGATAATTCAGTCAAACCACTTGGCTGAGGATGATAAACAGTAGCAATTCTATGGTTAATATGATATTTTTTTAATAATTTCTCCATTATTGCATTTCTGAAAAGACTTCTCCTATCAGTTATGATTACTCTCGGCATCCCAAATCTACAAAATATATTCGTTCTTAAAAACCTTGCAACACTTTCAGCATCACATCGAGGTAAAACAACAACTTCTATCCATTTGGATACATAATCTACTGCTAACAATATATATAAATTTTTGAAAGATGGTATAAATGATCCCATGAAATCTAATCCCCAAACATTAAATATCTCAAATTCTAACAAATAATTAAGGGACATCTCATTCCTCCTAGAAATATTATATACTCGTTGACATCGATCACAATTTTTTATATAAGCATTAACATCTCTAAAGATTATAGGCCAATAAAATCCAGATTGTAAAATTTTATATGTTGTTTTATCAACACTAAAATGTCCCCCAAAATCAGAATTATGACATTTTGGATAATTTCATAAGTTTCTTCTAGAGGTACACATCTTCGAATAATAAGATATTTTTCTTGTTTATATAAAAATGGGTTATCCCAAAAATAAGTCTTAGCTTCAGATAAAAAAATTCTCTTCTGTTGATATGTCATTCCATAGAGAATAATATCACTAACAATGAAATTCACAATGTCGGCATACCATGGAACACACCACTCTTAATATTGAACAATTGTTCATTTAGGAAATGTTCTATAATTTCTTTTTCAAAAATAGAGTGGTTTTTCTAATTCAAACCTCAAAAAATGATCAACAATTTGATTCTTAGCTCCTTTCCTATCTATCATTTCAAAGTCAAATTCTTGCAAAAGAAGAACCCATCTTATCAGTCTTGGTTTTGCATCTTTCTTTTTCATTAAATAATTAATAACAGAATGATCTGTATGCATTATACATTTAGTTCCAATCAAGTATGATGTAAATTTATTAAAAGCATATACTACTGCTAATAACTCTTTCTCAGTTGTGGTATAATTAATTTAAGCTTCATTAACAGTTCTACTAGCATAGTTGATAACCTTAAAAATCTTATCATGTTTTTATCCTAAAACAACTCCAATAGTATAATCACTAGCATCACACATTAATTCAAAAGGTTTTTCCCAATCTGGTGAAACAATAATTGGTGCAGTGACTATTTTTTCTTTTAATAATGCAAAAGCTTTTAGGCACTCTTCATCAAAATTAAAAATTACATCTTTTTCAAGTAAATGGCATAGAGGCTTTGCAATTTTTGAAAATTCTTTAATATATCACCTGTAGAATCTAACATGTCCTAAAAAACTCCTAATCTCCTTTACACTTATTGGGTAAGGTAAATTAGTGATCACTTAAATTTTTGCAGAGTCTAATTCCATACCAATTTCTGAAATTTGATGTCCCAAAACTATTCCTCATGATATCATAAATTGACATATTTCCCAATTAAGGATTAAATTTGTTTCTTCACAGCAATTAAGAACTTTTGATAAATGCTCTAAACATAAGTCAAATGAAGTTCCAAAACACTAAAAAAAAAATCATCCATAAAAACCCTTTTTTAATTAAATCACAAAAATAGTCATCATACATATTTGAAATGTAGCATGTGCATTACATAAACCAAAGAACATTCTTCTAAAAGCAAATGAACCATAAGGACTGGTAAAAGTTATTTTCTATTGATCCTCAGAAGCTATTTGTATTTGGTGATAACCAGTATATCCATCCAGAAAACAAAAGTATTTATGCCCAGCTAGTCTATCTAGCATTTGATCTAGAAAGGGTATTGACAAATGATCTTTCCTTGTGGCGTGATTTAGTTTACTATAATCAATGCATTATCGCCATCTTTTAACTTGTCTTGTTGGTATTAACTCATTATGTTCATTTAAAGTCACAATCACTCCTCCTTTCTTAGGAACATGGTGAATTAGACTAAATCATGCACTATCTGAAATAGGGTAGATAATTTCAGCTTCTAAACACTTTAAAATTTTTTTCTTAACAACTTCTTTCATAACAAGATTCAATCTCCTTTGAGGATCAGCCGTGGGTTTACAGTTCTCTTCCATATGAATTCTATGCATACAAATTGAAGGACTGATTCTTTTTATATCGACAATTGTCCATCCGAAGGTTTTCTTATAACTCTTTAAAATATTCATCAAACTCTCTTCTTCTTCTATAGTTAACTTTGAAGAAATTATAACAGGTAATATTGAGGAATCACCTAAAAAGGCATCTTCAAATGTTCAGGAAGCAACTTCAACTCAAGTTCAGAAGGTTTTTCAATTGATGGACAAAAAGATGTATCTTTCTCTATTGTGTCCAAAACTTCAAAACTTTCTCGAACATAATTTGAATATTCCTTATATAAATTTTATTATTGATATAATTTCTCTTCTTGCTCGTGTTCCAACTCTTTCATCTCAGATTTATCTTCATAAGTTGTTTTGAAATGACATTTATATAAATATTTTATAACATCCATTCGATAATATTCATCATCTTTACCTTTTGCAGGGTACTTCATTGATTTTGAAATACTAAATGTAACAGTTTGATCATTAACGCGCATATTTAATTCTCCTTTTCTGCACATGTATCATTTCTTTTCCTGTGGATAAGAAAGGTCTCCCCAAAATGATAGGTATCTCCTTATCTTCCTCCTATCTCATAGGTATCTCCTTATCTTCCTCCATGTCTAGCACAACGGAAACAACAGGAAAGATAAATTGATCTACTTTCACTAGGACATATTCTATAACTCCTTCAGGATATGTTATTAAACAATCTACTAACTACAGAGTTACAGTAGTAGGGGTTATTTATCATAATCTCAATCGTTTAAATATTGATAATGACATAAGGTTGATGTTTGCTCCTAAATCACATAAAGCTTTCCCATAAAATTTGTCTATTATTGCACATGGAATTGTAAAGCTACCAGGATCTTTAAGCTTTTCAGGAAGTTTTTTCTAAATTATAGCACTGCACTCCTCTCTAAGTTCAACAGTCTCATTATCTTCAAACTTCATTTTTATATTAAGAATATCCTTCATAAACTTCACATAGCTTGACATTTGTTCTAAGTCTTCAACAAATGTAATATTAATTGTAGGTTTCTTAAAAATTTCTAGAAATTTTGAAAATTGCTTATCCAACGTTTATTGTCAAAGTCTCTAAGGAAATGGATGTGGTTGTTTTTCCAAATCAACTTTAAGTGGAGAAATAGGTTTCTCTAAACCTTTCGGAGCGTTCTCTTTTGGTTCTTCAATCTATTCTCTCTCTACTTCAGTGCTTTTTGAACTCTACCTTCCAATTCTCTTCCACTTCTAAGTTGAACGGCTTTTACTTACTCTTTATTATGGTCTTTTCGATTTACTTCTGTATTACTATGAAGTGTTCCTTGGGATCTATTACTTAATGAATTTCCTATTTGTCCAACTTGATTCTTAATATTTCTAATTGTAGCTCATTGACTTTGTAACTGATTTTTCATTTGAAATACCACTTCTTCTATAGACAACTTCTTCTTCTTAAATTGTGGATTACTATTGAAACCTGGAGGATAAGTAGATCTATAATTACTATTCCCTTGGTTGTTCCAGTTTCCCAATGGGTCCCCCATTGCTGATTATTACCACCAGTATTATTATTCCAATTGAAGTTGAGATGGTTCTTCCAACATGAGTTATAATAATTTGAATATGGGTTATTCTGCTTTTTATTTATGACATTCAAAGTTTCTAATGATACTAGAGAATCTATCATTTGACTTCTCATATGAGGGTTGCACATCCACAAATTGCCCAGATAAATTTTCTTCCATCATAGGAGGTATTGAAGAATAATTCATCACATAATGATCTAATTTCTTTGATATTGCAGAAATCTGTGAAGCTAACATAGATATTGCATCAGAATCATGGATACTAGCTATTCTTTTAGGATTTACCCTTTCAGAAGGTCATTGAAAATTATTGGTAGCCATCTGTTTTATTAAAGCATAAGCATCATTAAATAGTTTTGACATTAATGAACCACCTACATCGACATCGATACTAGATCTAAGAGATCCAACTAATCCATTGTAAAATGTTAAATTATTAACCAATATGGTATAATATGGTGTGGACACTTTCTTAAGAGTTCTTTGTATCGTTCCCATGCTTCATAAATAGATTCCCCTTCAAATTAACTAAAAGATGTAATATCATTTCTAAGCTTCGCAGTCTTTGTTCGTGGAAAATATTTAGCAAGGAATTTATATGCTAAATCACTCTAAGTTCTGATAGATCCAGGTGATAACGAATGGATAACGAATGTAACCATATATTAGCTTTATCCCTTAGAGAGAAAGAAAATAATCTAAGTCTTATAACATCATCTGATACACTATCATATTTAAATATAACACATAATTCTGAATCTTCAGTTGGTACTCCCCCAAACTGATTATTTGATACCATTTGGATAATAACAGGTTTAAGCTCAAATGAATTAGTCACTACAACAGGTTTTTAAATACTATATTGAAGTTCTTCCAACGTAGGGTCTGCATAATCTTTTAAAAGTGTGAAATTTTCAACATTTTGATTATTTTGATTTATCATTTCTTGAAAATTTTTAGTAATTTTTTAATTTTTTAATTTTTTAATAGTTCTCTCAAATTCAAAATCGTAAGGCACAAGTCCTGTGGAATCTGAACTACGCATACATTACTATAAATCACAATAAAATAAAACAAAATAAAATGAGATACAAAAAAACTCGCTAACAAAATTTTTTTATAAAAACAATACTACAATATTCCTAAAATAAATCTTGAAGTTTAAATAAGACTTACCGAAAATTTTGCTATCTAAAAACTACTTCTTTTGAAAATATTTTTGCAAATTACTATTATATTTTTCCTCCTCCCCGGCAACGACGCCAAAAACTTGATCCCGACATTCTATATAGATAGATGTAAAATACGATGTATGTGATTATATGATTAATTTCCTTAATAGTTATTCTTAATTTGCAATAGTGCCAAAAACTTGATCTCAAACAAAGGCTAGGTAAATTTTTCACTATGAAGTAAATAAGAATGTAGTTAAGAATGTAAGTAAATAAGAATGTAGTTATAATATTTCAATATGGGATACTATGCAAGTATACGTATCATTATCAAGTAATATAAAACTTTCTGATTAAGTCCCTAATATCAAACCCATAAGGAGGATTGGATTTAAATAACAAAATACTTAGCAATATATATTCTTACTCAAACTTAAGATGCTATAATAAAAATGAAAGATTTGATTCTTTTTGTGATTTTTGATAATTAAAAATAAAGTGAACAACTAATTAACTTAAATTAAAATACTTGCAAGATGAAGACAATATAGGTAAAATATTTTTTCCTTATTATGAATCAGTGATAAATATAGAAATTCAATTGTGAAAGTATGTTAAATATGTTGTGCCAAATATGAGCAGTAATTTCTTTATCCTTACTAGAAATGATATAAAGAACATTGACAAATTTATAGTTTTAGGGAAGATACTAGCTCTCACTATAGAGTTCCCTTTTCTTCCTCCACTTGGGGGCTAACATCTTGTATCAAAACCTACAACTATAAATCATATTGGGGGCTTTAGCCTGTCACTCTGAAGTCTTATAATTCTACACCATTGAAAATATATTTCTGTATTTATTTGCACTCAACCCCATGAACTACATTCTCATTCATGAAATTAATATGTGATTCCAACCATTTGTTGACTGAGACAATACCTTCTCGGACCTTACATGTTATCACAACAAGTTTTAATATCTTAATTGGTGAAATCATCAATAATTAAATGAAGTACAACGTTTTAAAGCATCACACTTTCTTTCAACATTGAAGTCTAATACTTCACACAACATCCTTCAAATACTTAATCACTTATCATTTTAAAGAAAATGATATGGAAAACTACTCAGAATTCATGGAGAAAATAAAACCACACATGAGTTTAAAATTAGAAACTTAAAAGTAGAAATCAAGCACAAAAACAAGAAATTTAAATTAAAAATCAAGTGTAGTCACAAAGATAAACACTTATCTCAAATTCTCTCAACCAAATGTCTTGAAGTTTCTTTGAATTCTCTTCCTTCTCTCACAATACAAACTAATACTCAAAATAAAATAAAATAATTTAAAGATGGCCGACGGTGGCGATGGCGGTGGTAAACTTTGGTGGATGGTTGTTGGCCCCTTCTTCTTGGAAAATTTAAGTCTTTTCTTATAAAAATCCAAGGGGTGCCTTAGTGTCTCTTCAAAAGGGTTTCTCCATTCAATGAATCTTCTAGAAGCTGCCTCCTCATAAACCAATTGAATGAATTTTCGTGTCCATGGGCAATTTTTCACCTTTTTATCAAGGGTTGTTTTAAACACCTCTTCAAAATATCGCTGAAATTAAATATTTCTTCAAGTAATTAACCTTGGCGCTTGAGCGTGAGATACTTGGCGCTTAAATGCATATCTGGCGCGTAGGCGGCAATCCTGGGCGCTTAGGCGCCCTAGTTCATTTTTGCCCATTTTTTCATTTTTGTTCCAAATTTGACCATTTTTCACTCATTTCAGCATTTTTATCCATTTGATTGTATCTACAAGAAAAATATACAAATAGTTTTCATTAAAGTGCAATATCTCAAAAAATATGTATAAAAATGTATATAAAAACACTATATATTTTAAGTGTATCAGGAGCCTACAATTGAATTTAACCTGAATTGTCCCCAGGATTTCTCTTCTTGCAAGAAGGTGAAAGCTGCTGCTCCCCCAACACCTGCTAAGTCTGTTGTTCCCTTTTCTGGCAAAGAAAAGGAGGTTATGATTGTTGAAGATACAACTGAAGGATTTACTGTCCCATCGTCAGTATTGAAATTGGATCTCTCGAAGTTTACCCCATTAACTCGATCTCAAAGAAGGAACCGCAGCCGAAGGGCTTGAAAGACTGTTAAAGCAGAAATTCCAGAAAAGATACATGTTGATGAATAGGGGTGTAAACGAACCGAACACAAACGAACAAAGATCGTGGTGTGGTGTTCGGTTGGTTTGAAATTTAGTTTGTTTGAAATCCGCTCGTGTTCAAAATTGTTTGTGAAGTCACTGTTCATGTTCGTTTTTTAACGAACGAGCGTAATATTAAGGCTAAGTACATTTCAATTAAAGGGAGTGAAGATTTGTCTTGAATTTATAAGTTGGGGTCTCAGCCAGTCACTAATCCTCTAAGATAGCCTTTAAGAAAATCATAAAGCTAAATCCTATACTTTAAAGGAATGATAGAGAACTAATAGTGAAGTTAACAATCCATCAACTTATATTAAAAAATATGTACATCTCTTCCATAATAATAATCAAATAATATCTTATAGTAAAGCTTCTGAAAAAAACATTCTAATAATAAAAGTAGCAAAATACAAAACTCGTGTAGTTATTATGAAAAATCTAAAGCCACGTCCACAAAAAGCAAATCATATGAAGAAAACCATTTAAAAATTAATAAAAAATTGAAAAGAATCATCTACTATGAAGTAAGAGTATCTATAAAAATAAAATAAAATTTGCTATCAAAGCTTATAATGCATATATCCTAATAAACTTTTATCGATTGCGCAAACTTATGTGCAATATTAAGCAGAAAATCCTATAATTTCTATCTACATGTAAACTAGAAGCCAGGCTCTCACCATTCAACTTCACTATTTAATAGATCTTTATAGCCTAATTACAGTAATTCTCACAGTAATTCTCACTATTTAATAGTTCTTTATAACTATCCCATTTAATATAATTTATAAATTTTAATAATAATATTTATTAATAAAACCACATTTGACCCCAATTTATAAATTTTAATTTTTAAAAATATCATAAATTTATTTTAAATTATTTTATATTTTAAACAATAATGATGTGAACACGAACGAACGAATTATTGTTCGTGTTTGGTTCATTTAACTAACTGAACGAAAAAAATTTGTTCACGTTCGTCTCATTTACTTATCAAACGAATCGAACGTGAACTCATTGGCAAACCGAGCACGAGCTGTTCGCGAACAACGAGTTTTTTTGACAGCCCTATTGATGAATTTTCTCACGAGGAGGAACTTGGATTACTGGAGGTCTCTCCACTCGTGCGAGGGAGCAGGTTTTACCCTTTAATGAATACTAATGGATATGAAAGTATTCAAAAGATCGTTGCTACCTTACCATCATTTCATGGTGGTAGTGAGGAGAGGAAGAAACCCGCTCCTATTGCTAAAGTCCATAGAGTGTTCCAGAGATTGGCCACTTAAGAAGGTTGTTCAGTCGTTGAGCTACTTAAACGAGTGGGATGCACGGTGTCCCTTCAAATGAAGAAAGAGAATTTAAGGGATGTTAGGTTTGTTCGACAATCTCAAAAGTCAAGTGAAGTTTTGCTAGCACGTATTCCCATCAGATTCCATTTGGGAAGTCGAGTTGATACTACCGTTACTACCATATATTGTGCTACTATTGCTGCTCCAAGGTCTGCAGGATGTCGACCAGTCAAGTCACGTCTGGGTCTGAGGGTATAGTCAGTTGTTGCTCGTAAGAATATCCCAACCGCAAATATATAATATCTATATTAGTATATCACTAATATAATACATTAATATATTATTATTAATAATTTAATATATATTAATTAAGGGATATAAATTGGGTCTAAATTTGTCTTGAATTTATAAGTTGGGGTCTCAGCCAGTCACTAATCCTCTAAGATAGCCTTTAAGAAAATCATAAAGCTAAATCCTATACTTTAAAGGAATGATAGAGAACTAATAGTGAAGTTAACAATCCATCAACTTATATTAAAAAATATGTACATCTCTTCCATAATAATAATCAAATAATATCTTATAGTAAAGCTTCTGAAAAAAACATTCTAATAATAAAAGTAGCAAAATACAAAACTCGTGTAGTTATTATGAAAAATCTAAAGCCACGTCCACAAAAAGCAAATCATATGAAGAAAACCATTTAAAAATTAATAAAAAATTGAAAAGAATCATCTACTATGAAGTAAGAGTATCTATAAAAATAAAATAAAATTTGCTATCAAAGCTTATAATGCATATATCCTAATAAACTTTTATCGATTGCGCAAACTTATGTGCAATATTAAGCAGAAAATCCTATAATTTCTATCTACATGTAAACTAGAAGCCAGGCTCTCACCATTCAACTTCACTATTTAATAGTTCTTTATAGCCTAATTACAGTAATTCTCACAGTAATTCTCACTATTTAATAGTTCTTTATAACTATCCCATTTAATATAATTTATAAATTTTAATAATAATATTTATTAATAAAACCACATTTGACCCCAATTTATAAATTTTAATTTTTAAAAATATCATAAATTTATTTTAAATTATTTTATATTTTAAACAATAATGATGTGAACACGAACGAACGAATTATTGTTCGTGTTTGGTTCATTTAACTAACTGAACGAAAAAAATTTGTTCACGTTCGTCTCATTTACTTATCAAACGAATCGAACGTGAACTCATTGGCAAACCGAGCACGAGCTGTTCGCGAACAACGAGTTTTTTTGACAGCCCTATTGATGAATTTTCTCACGAGGAGGAACTTGGATTACTGGAGGTCTCTCCACTCGTGCGAGGGAGCAGGTTTTACCCTTTAATGAATACTAATGGATATGAAAGTATTCAAAAGATCGTTGCTACCTTACCATCATTTCATGGTGGTAGTGAGGAGAGGAAGAAACCCGCTCCTATTGCTAAAGTCCATAGAGTGTTCCAGAGATTGGCCACTTAAGAAGGTTGTTCAGTCGTTGAGCTACTTAAACGAGTGGGATGCACGGTGTCCCTTCAAATGAAGAAAGAGAATTTAAGGGATGTTAGGTTTGTTCGACAATCTCAAAAGTCAAGTGAAGTTTTGCTAGCACGTATTCCCATCAGATTCCATTTGGGAAGTCGAGTTGATACTACCGTTACTACCATATATTGTGCTACTATTGCTGCTCCAAGGTCTGCAGGATGTCGACCAGTCAAGTCACGTCTGGGTCTGAGGGTACAGTCAGTTGTTGCTCGTAAGAATATCCCAAAGAGGGAGACGATAAAGAAATCATCCGATAGTTTATTTAGTCCGCACCGCGCTTCGAAATATCGATGCCTCCATTGAGACACCCCGTCTTAAGACATCACCGCCAAAGAAAAATGTATGGATACCCAAGGTCGCCATACCAATACATTTTAATGAGCCCGCAGGATAAGAATGTGGAATGGAGCAAAGTGTGAAATATCAGATATAGTTGCAGCTATTGCTACTAAGTTTGATGAACAAGAAGAGGACGTTCGAGAAAATCCTCTAAATCTCAAAACGATCCAAGAAGCGATTATTGAAGAGAAAGTTGAAAATCTCATACTTGAAATTTCCAAGTTAGCCAAAGAGCATAGAGTATCCATTGACGATGATGAAGATTTTGATTTCAACGATTATCTCGATGAAGATTTCATGGATGTTAATGTCATCGAGAGTAGAGCCGCTACATCTACACGTGGTGCCCAATCTCTCGTTGAAGGGAATGCCGCGGATGATTTGTGCAGGGTTGCTTTCTTAAGAGATGAACAAATTAGTCAAATGGAAAAGAGAATGGAGGAAATGGCTAGAGAAGAGGGCACCCACCATGGCCGCCATGGCTACAGTTCACGGACAAATCCAATCGCAGTAGTTAGCTTCTCCGAGAGTCAACCAGCCGGAAATAATTCATTTACCGATGAAAGGAGAGAAGTTGCCTCCGCCAATAAGGAGGAACAACAAAAGAAGGATTCCTCACCGAGTACCATACCGGAGAAAGATATTAAACAGTTGGTCGAACAACAAGTTCGGGAAGCTTTAGCCCAATCTAAGGGTGGTGCATTGATTTCAAGTACCCGGAGGAACCCGGAGGAATTCGATGTCGTACCCTACCCCAAGGGTTTTGTGTCACCAAACTTTAAGAAATTTGACGGGATCAAAAATCCTATGAAGTATATAGCACATTTTCGAGCCAGTTGTGGCAACACAGGAGGTAACGAAGCTTTGCTCTTCTGACAGTTTGTCAGCAGCCTATGAGAGATTGCATTTGATTGGTATGTCGAGCTACCCAATGGATCGATCAAGACATTTGCCGAGTTAGAGCAATTATTTGTGAAGAAGTTTGCTGGAACACAACATCATGTTTCTATTGGAGATCTCGTAGTGGAGAAGCAAAAGTCTAACGAGACCTTAGTGGATACATCTTTGAGGTGGAGAAACTTTAGCATGAAATGTGAACCTCAACTACAGGAACAACATGCGATTGAGATTCTACTCAGAAGTATCCATGAGCCAGTAGCTTTCATGTTTAAGGAACTCACCATCAAGTCATCCACAAAGATGCTAAGCAAAGCCATCAGTATACAAGAGGAAGTCAAGTATATGGATTCTTAAGAAAAGTCAGAAAAGACTAGGAAAACCAGGATATTCGAGAAGAAGTCCGGGATAGTGACAACAGTTGATAAGGGAAAGTAGCTGATAAAGATACAGGCAGAACATTCTCACCAGAGTTCCTAGCAATCGTCACAGCATGCTCAACAACAAACACATCAGTATGGCCAGTCAAGCCAATAGTCACATCAGGGGGGACCGTACCGAGCAGACGGTAGTACATGTCCAACTCTTTCAGAACAAAAAAAGGAGGATATATTCTTTCAAAGATGAGGCTGTGCCAAAGATGTTCAGAAACTTGATGAAGAAGCCCGAGTATAGTTTACCAGAACCAAAAAAGCCAGAAGAAATTGACAAGGAGTATCCCAATTTCTGCCCCTGCCACAGGATGTTGGGACATACAATAGAGGACTGTTTTGTTTTCAAGGAGTGGCTCAAGGTAAATTTTAAAGAAGGAAATATAACAATTCCGAAAGAATATTTGAAAGAACCTGAAAAAAGTTCTGTAAATATGATTTTGGCCAAGCCAACCACTCTGATAGATCTGTATTTAGAATAGGATGGATGGAGTACAATTTGGAGCAAGTCATCCATGAAGATATTGAATCAGATTCAGACCGCTTCAGCTCAGGCAGCTGTTCAGAATCTACAACCTGTTCAGTCAAAGATGAAGATTTCATCAGAGAAATCGCCGCAACCAAAAGAGAAAGAAAAGAATGACATCATGAAGATCGATTGCGCGGGGGGTAAGATAGGGGCTTCCTCTGTTAGATTGGTTGTCTCAGATTTGGGAAGAAAATTCTCGAACCCCTAACCATGTATGATTATCTTTTTGCTCCTCCGGGGTATTATGAACATAATGATTGTGATTTCGGCTACATTTTAACTGTTTCTAGTGATGACGTAACTGACTTTGCTCAATCTAACTCTTATCTCAGTTCCCAAACCGATCTTTAAATCGTACTTAAGTCCGATGAACCCGTTAACGAGAATGAAGAAGACATTGACAACACCAGTTACTATAGCATCGGGAGTGAGGAGTCAGTCCTCGAGTGCCAAGTGCCACGGTGCACCACTTGCGTGCACCACTTGCGATCAACTTGGATCTCTCCGATGAAGAAGAAGAGACACCAGAAATTTTGCCTACAACATCTCAGGAAGAAGAAATTGCTAAAATAAATCTGAGTGGGAAAGTGTTACCCTCGAGGTCAGCCCCGATGAATTAAGAAAAACAGATAGTCAATCAAGAAGAGCTATCTCCACCTCCACCAGTGGAAGAACCACATAACCAAGTGAAGATTGGAGGATTATATAAAATGGATTATAACGTGCTAGCTCATCTTAGGAGGTTGCTGACCAAATTAAGCATCTACAACGCTCTAATCCTGTCAAAGGAGATGAGAGTGTCTCTGGTTACAGCCTTGATTGACCCAGAGATTTGCTTAGCTCAGTTGGCCAACACATCCTTAGATGAAATTTGTTCATTAAAGGAATAGCCTGAGATAACATTCACAGATGAAGGCTTGTTGCTCGGTATCATTGACCATAATCGACAGCTCTACATCTCAATTAATATCAACAGATTTGTATTGTCCAGAGTATTGGTGGATCCAGGAGCATAACTTAATTTAATGAGTCTACGGACATTGACATATTTGGATATTGAATCTCAAAAGCTTATAGCCAATAAAATGATGTTAAGAGTATTCAATCAAAAGGGAGAAAGATCCCTTGGATCAATTACACCGTTAATGAAAGTTGGAGAACTAGTAACAACCGCAAAATTCCACATCATCGATGCAGAGACCTTTTTGAATATTTTACTTAGACGACCATGGATTCATGAGCATAATATGGTTCATTCGCCTCTACACCAATGCATCAAATATTTCAAAGAAGGACAAGGACATTGTATTAAAGAAGATTTACAACCATTTTTTGTTCATGAAGTGGATCTTCACGAAAATGCCGCTTACTACGCACCTCGTAAGAAGAATGTCTTTTCCCGTGAAATTGTGGCAAACGATGTGCAGGATTCAGAAGAATCACAAAGAAGAGGCCATTCAACTGAGCTTCAACGATCTAACATTATTTCTTCATAACAAGCTAGTAGGGATTCTTTTAGCCTATACACTCGAGATCAAGGCTGGGGACGTGGACAAGGAAGAACCAACACAATTGTTGAACGGACTAGGTCGACCATCAACATCGACATGGAAGAAATTTCTGATGAAGAAAGCTCTAAGAAAGAAATGACGATGATAAAATAGAAGAAACCACAATATGAGATTTCCTTGGAAGATGTGGAAAAAGATGAATACAAGTCGATGTATGATAGGATCAACCACTACGTGAATGCCATGACCCTTACTCCAATCCACCCTCAAAAGGTTGAGAGTCTAGAGGTCAAGGAAGTCCGTAGCATTGGTTCAAAGTTGATCAAGTTTTACCGTGCTTCCCCTTCTAGCAGTTCTGAAAATCATGTAAATTTAGAAGAGAACTCTAATAAATTAATGGAATTATCTTTTGGTTACTTTCTACTTTTGTATCAAAATTAATTCAACAGAGATATGTGCCAAAACATATATCAAAAGATAAGTTACAACTCTTTGAGAAATTATGGAATGTCAAAAGTCGAACTCCTAACTCAAAGGAAGATCTCAGATTTGGTACTGTAGGACCAGCCGATGACTCTGAATTTTGCATAGTTGTTACTGGCGGATTGGAAGAGGATGAGGATTGCCTCGAGGGTGACTCTCAAGATCAGTTAATAGATGATGCTCCACCAAAATTCGAAGAAGAGACTAAGTTAACAGTGGATGAATTAAGAGAAATCAACCTCGGGACTGAGGAGCTGCCCCGACCCACATTTATAAGTTCTCCTCTCAACGAGGAAAAAATCCACATAATTGATAGAATTATTGTTAGAATTTAATGATTGTTTCGCATGAAGCTATGATAAAATGTCAGGGCTGCCAGCAGAAGTTGTAGTTCATAAACTCAGGGTGAACAAAAATATGACCCCGGTAAAACAAGTTCCCAGAAGAATGCACCTCGAGATAGAGCAACAAGTCATTACAGAGGTGAAGAAGTTAATAGAGGCTAACTTTGTAAGAGAAGAGAAATACCCCATATGGTTAGCCAATATTGTACCAATTAAGAAAAAAATGGACAAATCAGTGTATGTATCGACTTTAGGGATTTAAACAAAGCATGTCCAAAGGACGAGTTTTCGTTATCGATACCCAAATTAATGGTGGACATCACATCGACACATGAGATTTTATCTTTCATAGATGGATCGTCAGGATATAACCAAAGCAAGATGGCTCTAGAAGATGCAACACTTACAGCCTTCAGAACACCAATTGAGATTTTCTTCTACACAGTGATGCCATTCGGGTTGAAGAATGTCGGAGCAACATATCAACAAGTAATGACAAAGATCTTTGACGACCTCATTCACAACAAGTGGAGTGCTACGTGGATAATTTTTTCATCAAGAGCAAACAAAAGTATACCATTTGTACAATTTAAGGAATGTGTTCAAATGACTACGACAATATAATCTCAAATCTCAAGATGAATCCCTTAAAGTTAAAGTGCTCCTTTGGCGTCACCTCCAAGAAATTTCTAGGATTCGTTGATATGTATTCAACATGTGATGTTTCAGATGTATTCAACATGATTGTCTCTTTTGATGCTTTCAGCATGTACTCAGTTTGTAACACTTGTTTGGAGCAGATTAATGAAATTTCTTTCATATTTTAACATGTTTGTCAAATTGTCCTTTTGTACGATTGATAAAGAGCCGTGGAACTATACGTTGATTTCAAATTATAATGAACGAAGAACAACATAAAGAAAGTTTAATATTAAAATTTCAACTTGTTTATGAAAATCAACCAATAAAACTTAAATTTTGAAAATGTACTTTGACAATTAAATGTGATAAAAACAACAAGAAAATGAAATGATAAATTTGTTGAGTTTATTTATCTCGAGTTTGAGGTCTCATACTCTTTGCTTGCGCAACACGACTATCCTTGTCTGCACCAATTTCTTCACATTCCCCCAAAGTTTCACACTTTGCACAAAGTCTTACAAATTTTCTTCACTGATGTCAATCTTCACAAGTCACATGTCTATGAGTTCAACACCAGAAATTCACTACACTGTTTTCAAGTTGTTCTCAGGGTCAGTACCAAGATTCAGATATATTTTCCTGCTACCTCTTGGGTTCGATGTGAGTCCACTGAGCGCTTTCCTCCCCACCGTAGCAGATATTTCCCTTGTCACCACTTAGGCTGGATATAAGTCCTAGAGTTTTCCTTCCCAGCATGACAGATATATTTCCCGCTACCTCTTGAGTTGGATGTGAGTCCCAAATCTATCCTCTCCAACGTAGCAGATATTTCCCTTATCATTCTTTAGGTTGTCTACGAGTCCCAGAGCTTTCCTTCATAGTGTGACAGATATACTTTCCTGCTACCTCTTGGGCTGGATGTGAGTCCCAGCGTTTTCCTTCTCGACGTAGTGATATATTTCCAATCAGCTCTTGAGTTGGATGTGAGTCCTTGTGCTTTCCTTCTCAATTTTGTCTTTCTGTCACCATTTAGGTTGGATACGAGTCCTAGACCACCTTTAAGCTTTCCTCCCTAATGTGACACAAATCTTCGAGATCGGTTTAAGACCACCATAAATGGAGTAAGGCATCCTATTCTCATTTTTTAAGATCATTTTAAGACCACCTTAAATGAAGTAAGGCATCCATGTAAGACATCCTATTCTCATCCTTTGAGATTGGTTTAAGACCACCTTAAATGGAGTAAGGCATCTAATTCTCTAACCAAAAGATCATTTTAAGACCACCTTAAATGAAGTAAGGCATCCATATCTCTACACAATTTTGTTAAGATAAGTTTAAGACCACCTTAAATGGAGTAAGGCATCCAATTTTCTACACAATTTTCTTCAGATTGGTTTAAGACCACCTTAAATGGAGTAAGGCATTTGTTTCTCTTTTTGGAGTTGATACCTAAATTTTAGTTCTCATCTCGGGCTCTATATCTAAATTTTGATTCTTATCCTCCTAAACCATTGCGATCAAAATCAAATTTTTCTGACAATCAAATTCAATTAAATGGAGTAAGGCATCTGATTCTCTACCCAAATCTTTGAGATAGGTTTAAGATCACCTTAAATGGAGTAAGGAATCATATTCTCATCCTTGAAGATCAATTTAAGATTACCTTAAATGGAGTAAGGCATCTGATTCTCTACCCATATCTTCAAGACCACCTTAAATGGAGTAAGACATTCGATTCTCTACCCAAATCTTTGATATAGGTTTAAGACAACCTTAAATAGAGTAAGACATCCTATTCTCATCCTTTGAGATCGGTTTAAGACCACCTTAAATGCAGTAAGACATTTGATTCTCTACCCAAATCTTTGAGATAGTTATAAGGCCACCTTAAATGGAGTAAGACATCCTATTATCATCTTTCGAGATTGATTTTAAGACCACCTCTTAAATGGAGTAAGACATTCGATTCTCAACTCAAATCTTTCAAGATCTGTTTTAATACCGCCTTAAATGGAGTAAGGCATTTGATTCCCAACTCAAATCTTTTCGAGGTCGGTACCTAAATTTCGATTCTCTTTTTGGGATTGGTACCCAAATTGTAATTCTCATCTTGTGGTTAGGTCGGTACCTAAATTTCGATTCTCTTTTTGGGATTGGTACCCAAATTGCAATTCTCATCTTGTATCTTGTGGTTAGCACCTAAATACTGATTCTCATCCTCCAAAACACCTGAAACTTGATATTTTGAAACCCTTTCTTTTCTAATCCACAGCGAGAGTCCCGAGTTCTCAGTTTCGATTGAATATTCACTTACCAATTCCCCAGCGGAAACAACTGTCACTCAATTCTCCTCTTCATTCTAAGTTTGTTGATTTAAAATTTTGTGTTGGTGTTGTTGATCTCGTCGGTCAACGATAATATGTGCGGTGTGCTTGTCCGACATACCACAGTTATTGGGGGTTCATTTGTTGACCTCACTTTTAGTTGATGTCTAGTTTTCTCCTTAGTATCCTAGGGTCTAGTCATAGGACTTCCCTATTGACTATTCTTAGAGGACTATAAAAGGAACCATCACCATTAGAAATTCTAAACCCTTCTTTACTCAACTTTAAGTTCCACATATTGATTCTAACCTCTAACACTTAGTAGATTGGGTCAAAATAAAGCTCAAGGAGAGTCCCCATAGGATGGCCAAGCCTTAGAACTAATTTCAACATTGAAACATCACATTGAACGAATTTAACTAATTTGACCCATTTTGACCAAAAGCCCCAAATTGCCCTTAAAGGCCCAATTTTCCAAAATTAGCCTCAATCTTGGCCCAATTGATCCTAATCTTGCCCAATTTTAATTCCAAACCAAAATTCAACATCCCTAATACTAATTGAAACCATGTATAAGCCCAATTTAATCTAATTGAAAGCCCAATTTCACCCTAGTAAAAAAGCCCCAATTATGACCATATGTCCAAATCCCCCAAATTGGCCTTCCAATTCAATTCAAAATCACTTGAGACGCTTTCAAAACTCTTCATGTCATCTCCCTACACAAATTAAACATTTAATTGACCCAAATTTTAGCCCAAATTCACCCCCAATTCTAAAAGCCCAAACCTTGAAGTCATTCAAAAAGCCTAAAGTTCAATTAAAAGCCAACATGACAATTTTTCTCCTCATCATCCATTTAATCAAAATCATTCCCTAAGTTTCCAATTCATGCCATGATATTTAAATAACTATAACATTAGGAAACATTTGATTTGACATCAAGACTCAACACATTAAAAAACTTAAACTTGCTTCTTCGAGGAATTTGGAGCTAGCATCCTGGGCAGGATGGGCAGCACGGCCATATTCAACAACAAAACATGTCTACATCCAGCTAAACCATTCTATAGAATAAACAACAAGTCATAGGATTTTGGGGTTGTCCGCCTAGTGCGACATAAATCCTCAATTTATCTTTAGGCCTTTGTATGACTCTGCTATACAATATAAGCCCTAACTCATTTTAAGACTCCGAGGTTGTCGTTCGTCACGACCTAAATCCGCACATCTCTCAGGCTAAGGCTATTTGTGTGATTGTTTCACATGAATGTAGGTCATAATTAATAAAATTGGCAGGATGAAACATTCAATAATTCTATTATCCAAAATTGAAGCCAAATAGTAGGATAGTTTGGTAGTGCCAAATAGTAGGATAGTTTGGGAAGTCACTGAGGTTCTCCTCAAGATCCGTGACATTCTCTAGTTCTACTTCTTTAAAATAAAATGTTCTAAATGTTCTAAATTTGATTCATTCTCCTTTCACACCTCTTTGTCCAATCTCTTTAAAAGGTCATATCCTTTAAAATTTCTGAAGATAATATCCCATGATTTTTATTGAGAGTTTTCTTAGGTGACTTCTTAGGTGACTTCGGTTATCTGACTTCGGTTATCTAAGATGTAATTACGTATAGGTGCTTGCCCTTATAAGAAGCTTTTCCGAACCCAACTTAATATAAACCCTATTTAATTTTTTGTATTAGATAGGGAAACTTGTCGGCTTATAATGAAATGGTTTTGCAGACCAAATGGATGTCATACATTTCTTAGGTTATTTGATTGAGCCTCACTATCAAGTCATATGTTTATCTTTCGAGATAGATACATAGCCTGAGGTGTAGTGCTCTTTCATCTAAACTATGAAAGATATGAGATCGGTTTGATTTCATATTTTTCTAAACTAAATATATATAAATTAAATGCACTTCTGAAGCGGGCAACGAGATTTCGATTCCGGTGACCGACAGCTTCCACAAAACTCCCCCTAAAATTGTGCCGACAGATGTATTGCTACTACACTTAGCATTAGAGCTCCAGGAACTTTGCTTAGTAATCTTGAAGTTAATACTAAAGATAAGATAAATGAGCAAATTAAGGCTATTCAACTGAGAAGTAGAAAAGAGTTAGAAAGAAAAGTTTAAAAAGAGATTGAAGTTGAGAAAGAAGGGGTGAAAAATGAAAAGTTTAGCGAAGATTTTCATCTTGATTTAGAATATCTTATTAAATCAATGAAAATTACTGTAGAAATACCACCACCTTCATTTCCTCGAAGATTGAAGTAGTACAACATAGATAACCAATTTATAAAATTCTTAGAAATATTGAAGAAATTAACGATAAACATTCCATTTGTTGAAGCTTTGGAACAAATGCCAAGTTATGTGAAATTTATATGCCAAGTTATGTGAAATTTATTCCAAGTTATGTGAAATTTATTAAGGATATACTTAATAAAAAAAGAAAGTTTATAGATAATGAGATTTTTGCAATTAGTGAGGAGTGTAGCGCCATAATTGAGAAAAAATTTCTTGAAAAACTTAAAGATCCTGGTAGTTTTACTATTCATTGTGCTATTGGAGAAAGCTTATTTTAGAAAAGCCTTATGTGATTTGGGAGTCAGTATTAATCTTATGCCTCTATCAATTTTCAGAAGGTTGGGATTAGGAGAAATTTCAACTAGTACTATAACTCTTCAGTTAGCTAATTGTTTGATTACCTATCGTAAAGGAGTTATAGAAGATGTTTTGGTAAAAGTTGATAAATTTATCTTTCATGTGGATTTTATTGTGCTAAATATGGAGGAAGATAAAGAAATTTCTATCATTTTACGGAGACCATTTCTTGTCACTAGAAGAGCTTTGATAGATGTGCAAAAAGGAGTGTTAACAATGAGAATCAATGATTAAGAAGTTACATTTGATATCTCAAAATGGATGAGATACCGAGTAAAAGGAAGAGATGATGAATTCTTCAGAATGTATATTAATGATTATTTAAGCAATGAATATTTCACAGATACAATTGAAAATAAAATTGAAGAAGAACATTTGGAGTATGAAGATGAGGATATAATTAAAGATAAATCTATAGAAGTGAGTAATGAAGAATTAAATTATGTTTAGGAACAATTTAAATTGTTAGATACTACGGATAATAACAAAAATTTGATTTCTTGGATTGTGATACCTCCCGAACTAGAATGAAAACACTTCATACACATTTAAAATATGTCTTTTTAGGAGATTTATCTACATTATTTGTTGTCGTATCCTCAGAATTAACTGAAGCACAAGAATAAAAGTTGTTGAAAACTTTGAGAAGATATAAGAAAGTCTTTGGATGGGCGTTAGCTGATATTAAAGAAATCAGACATTCGATTATATGCACAGAATTTTATTGAAAAAACATCATGAACCAAAAGCTGATCCTCAAAGAAGATTAAACCCTATGATGAAAGAAGTTGTTAAAAAAGAAATTTTAAAATAGTTAGATGCTGGAATACTATATCCTAGTTCATACAGTGCTTGGGTAAGTCTAATTCACTGCGTTCCTAAGAAAGGGGGTGTGACTGTTGTGACAAATGCGAATAATGAATTAATACCAACAATAAAAGTCACTGCTTGACGAATCTACATTTATTATGGAAAATTAAATTTGGCCACTAGGAAAGATCACTTTCATGTACCTTTTTTAGACAAAATATTGGATAGGCTAGCTGGGCACAAATCTTTCTGCTTTTAGATGGATATACAGGTTATCATCAAATTTCTATTGCTCTTGAGGATCAATAGAAGACAACATTTACTAGTCTTTGAGGTACTTTTACTTTTCGACGAATGCCCTTTGGTTTATGTAATGCAAATGCAACATTTCAAAGATGTATGATGTCAATTTTTAGTGATTTAATTAAAAAAGAAAAGAAGTCTTTATGAATGATTTTTCTGTGTTTGGAACTTCATTTGAATAATGTCTAAATCATTTAGAGAAAGTTCTAGAACGATGTAAGAAGATGAATTTAGTATTAAAGTGGGAAAAATGTCAATTCATGATTGTAGGAGGAATTGTACTTAGGCATAAAATTTCAGAAAATGAGATGGAAGTAGATCCGGCAAAAATTCAAGTTATAGCGAAACTACCTCAACCTACTACTGTAAGAGGGGTTAGAAGTTTTTTAGGACACGCTGGTTTTTACAGACGGTATATAAAAGATTTTTCAAAAATTACAAAGCCTTTATGCCAACTTTTGTTTATGCCAACTTTTGCTTTATGCCAACTTTTGGAAAAAAATACAAAATTTGATTTTAATCAAGAGTGCCTTAATGTCTTTGAAACATTAAAAAAATTAATCACCGCCCCTATAATTGTTTCACTTGATTGGGATAAACCATTCGAGTTAATGTATGATGCAAGTGATTATGCAATTGGAGCTGTTTTAGGACAGAGATGTGATAAAAATTTTAAAGTTATATATTATGCTATTAAAATTTTAAATGATGCTCAAATTAATTATACCACTACTGAAAGAGAGTTATTAAGCTTTGGGGACCTCTCGATCTTAGTGTTTTCTGGCGGCTGGGGTGGTGGCCGACCTGGGTTAGGTCACTTCTGATCTCAGGGGAGTTAGTGGCACTATGGAGTCAATTCAATTTGGTCTGAGGTGAGCGCCAAGGTGAACATTCAAGAGGGAATTGAGGTTTGGGTAAATGGGGCTAGGTTAGGTCTAACCCCCTGGTCCAAGGGTTGGGTTTTGTTCCTTGGTGGCTAGGGTTTTTGGACTGACCCCAAGGAAGGTTTGGATGAGGTCAATTGGCTAGCTTGGGCTTGGGACAAGACTTTAAATGATTCATGAAGAGAGAAAGTCCAAATGAAGGAGGAAGTGGGAGTGGTCACCTCCCTTTGCCAAATTTGGAAAATTTGACTTTATGTTGCCCATGGAAAAAGCTCCATGGGGCATGGCATGCCATGTATGAGGCCATGGGGGTGTTTCATGCAAATGGAATTTTATGAATTTTAAAAGGAAATGTCAACATGCTCATTTTGGGTAAAGTCTCATGTGCATGCATTGTATGGTTGTTATGATGCCATGATCAAATGATTTAAATACCATGAGATGATGAACGATTGAAATTTTGTCATGTGGGCTCAATTTGGGCTTTTAAATATGGGCCTTTAGGAAAGTATATAGGTATGGGCTTTTAACATGCATGGTGGGCTTGATTTTCATTTTGAAGTTAGTCATGGGCTAATTAAATTGAATTAGAATTTATTCAGGTTGGATTTAGACATGATAGAATTTGATGTGAATTTGTTTAGGGTTTAGGAAAGTATATGGGTATAGGGCTTTAGGAAAGTATATGGGTATGGGCTTTTAACATGCATGGTGGGCTTGATTTTGATTTTGAAGTTAATCATGGGCTAATTAAATTGAATTAGAATTGATTAAGGGTTTGATTTAGGCATGCTAGAATTTGATGTGAATTTGAAATTGGAGAATTGAATTGGTCATGAAGTTCAATTTGGGGATTTTTGGACTTTAGATCAATTTGAGGCAATGGATTTGAGCTTGGAATTTAAGCTTGAGGTTGGGCTTGAATTTGGTTAAAGTTGAATTTTAACTTTGAAATTGGGTAGGTCAGGAGTGAATTGAGTGAAAATTGGGGTCATTTTGATGGAGATTGAAGGCGATTTGAGAACTTTAGGCACTTAGGGATAATTTGGGAATTTTGTTCAAAGTAGGTCAATTTGGTTAAAATAGGCCAAATGGATGGTCAAGAATTGATTTTAGGGCTATTTGAAATGATTTTGGAGAATTTGGGAATTTTTGGGCCGTGAAGGGTATTTTGGTAATTTTGAAAATTTTGGGGGTATTTTGGTAAATATGAAAATTTTGGAGTTTTTTGAGTAATTTGGATGGTATGGAATGGTTTGAAATGATTTTTGAATAAAATTGAGGGATTTGGGTCAACCTTGAATTTGTAGGGCACAAGGGTAATTTGGTAATTTCAGGAAAGTTTAGGGGTAAAATGTCAAAATTGGGTAATTGGTGAGGTTGAGGTTTGATGCAAATGAGGTTGAGGTTTGGTGAGGTTGAGGTTTGATGCAAATGTTGATCATAGAATAACCCTCATGGTGCCATGAGATCAAAGAAACCCCACTTTGGATTCTTCATATGCTGGTCTTATCCACCATAGCCAAAGACTAAGGGTTTGGGGGACCACCCACATGGGTTTGCAAAGAGGCAAGGGAACCAAACTAGACATGTGTAGGTTAGGGTTCCAGGTTTCAAGTGGAAGTGTAAAGTGCAAGTATGTGTGTTCAAGACCAAGCCACATCACCCAGGGTCAACCCTAAGGTGAGACAGTTCTATGGGGACTCCTCTTGAGCTCCCCCATATTGGTCCCACCTACTAAGTGTTATAGGTTAGTTACAACATGTGGAACTTTAAGATGAGCAAAGAAGAGTTTAGAATTACTATTGGTGAGGATGTTATGGCTAGTCCTCTAGGAATAGTTAACAGGAAAGTCCTATGGCTAGATCTTAGACTTCTAAAGAAGGAACTAGACATCAACTAAAAGTGAGGTCAATAGTCCAAATATATGGACTTGAGTGTGGTTTAGGATGCTACATATGTTTGCTTGAGTGACCTTGGTGTGCTAAAACATGTTTGAGTATAATATGAATGTTCATACTTGTTCAAACATTCATATCATATTCAATTATTTTGTGCGCTACACATGTTCGCTTAGGCGACTGTAACACACTAAACCACCTTTAGGATATAATGTAAATGCCCACACCTATTGGAGTGTTCAGATTGCACTCAATCACTTAGTGTGCCACACATGTTCGCTTGAGTGACCGCGACATGTTATCTCATATTTGCATTTCACATGCGCATCACTTAGTTCATTTAGATGACAAGTTGATTCGTTTAGATGAGTGACCCAACTGTTTTTCATAATACTTAAATGAGCATTGCTAACGAGAATATCTCAGTGAGCAATGTGAGTTTTCATACTATGACCAACTTGTGTATGTTGTGTTAAGGTTTCAAAGGCTCTAAAGTATGTCACTTGCATTTATAGACCCACTTTTAATTGTCCTATTTTAAAGTACAAAAAAGGTTATTATCTATTTTGTATTATCTACTATACTTTATAACTTATATAAGCTAGGCCATATGTGAGGCCACTTATTTTAAATGTCATCTTCTTAGTGACATATTTTAGATCACTTGGATTTTTAGAATGGGGACAGTGTGACCATTTAGTCAAAGTCATACACCTAGACTGTACCTTTGCACTATGTACACACCTAGATGCTATGATAGGGATACACCACTAGATTGTGGGTTTGGCTAGGACTAGGATACTAAGTAGTCTTTTTGATGTCTTGGCCATAGTTCTCTGCTAATTCGGTTGCTCTACACAAGCATCCCTTTTGTGCTGCTTTGTGAGTTTACTGGGTGTGAGACTTACGCTTGTATGTTAGGGGCAGTCTTTATTAAGTGATCCATATCCAACAACGAGGAGTTGTAATGATTTAAAGCTAATGTTTTGCTTGCAGGTGATGTTTAACTCTCCTCCAACCGGGCATCGCTCACCATGTTGCATGTAGATATCTTGTCGCTAACATGAATTTTGTGTAGGTCGAGTATTTTTTTTAGAATTTTCTTATGTACTTTTTAGAGTTCTTGGAGATTCCTGTAGCTAAAATAAAATACAAGCACTGGTTCTGAGGTGCATGATGCGTGGAACCACATGGCGGGGACGAGGAGTAGATGCTCGTGCCCCGTATCTTAATTCCACATTTTCTTTGATGTATAAAATCTAGGACGGGGTATGTATATGACGAGTCTAACCGAATGTTGCCGATCCAATGGCACTTGACCTGTTCTTATTTTATTTTGGCTTGCTTTAATTTCCTTGAGTAGTATACTTGCCTTTTTATCATTATTTGATTGTGGTTTGTCTGAAAATCCAATGTTATAATTTAGACTCTTTAAGGACCCAAATATTATGAAATTTTTAGAAAAATCCTAATAGAAGATTAATATTGATCAATATTATAGATTATAATATTTCAAGATTTTAAAATTTGCACTTTACTTTTCTGCATGCCCTTTAGGCCGGTTTTAAAATGAGTTTCATGCATGGATTCATCCAAATCATATTAATAGGGCCTCCACACTTTGGACTTACATTATTTTAGTGCATGTCTCGATGAGAAAAATTCCGTGCTTTTGAACTCGACTGGCCAAGCATATGTTTTATATTCAAGTGGTTCTCTAGTACTATTAGGGTGTTAGATGCCTCCCTAACCCAAAAGAAGAATAATTCTTTTATGAGATTGTTATCAGCTTTGTAATTAGATCTCTCTTTTCTCTTTCTTTCAGTGGTCGTGTTGCCATTTATTTGGCGAGTATAATTTCCACCTCTGTGAGATCTACATTTATAGGTCAAAGGATTTAGAGTTTCCTTCTTTTGACCTTAGAGTTACTGAGGTCTCCTTGGATGATGCAATTAACGAATTGCTGATAATGTGTCGTTGGTTGTGTTGGGCCGACTAATTTCACGACCAAGTAGACTTAGAGTTCTAAAAGCTTGGGATGACGGGTTCGTGGTATCCTGAACCGACTCTTTACCTGATTAGGATCACTCTACCTCTCCTTTGTTGAGCCCTTTCGAGTCTTTTCATCCTTTTGTAACATCGTTGATGTCGTTTTATAGGCACCGATTGTAGATATATTGTCACCTATTTGTGTTATGGTGATTCATCCTCCCCCGTTAAGGCTCGATTATGCCATGAAACATAGTGTGGACTTTATGAGTCGGCTTGGTTATTTCGTAGGCTCCGTATGCCGATGAGCCGCTACTCTTTTGGGATGTGAGAGATTCATTTTCTGCTCTGTTGCATAGCAAAAGTTTTGAAAGCATCAGGATGCTCCTATGAGATAAACATCCTTTTTGGCGACCAATTTACTTGTTATGATAATGTAAGAAAAACTAATTTTATCAAGTGTATTCTTGGGTATCCCTCAAGCCGTAATTAACGAAAGGGATGTCTTCCTTCGGGAGTGCTATTGACCCCAGAACAAAAATGTTCATTTTGATTCTCTGGTTATGGGTGGCTTATGTATGTTTTTTTTTTGGAAATCGTGCTTTGAGGTATTTTGAACCAATCTTTTTGTACATATACTCTTGACCTATCACACGAGGATTACCGTTCATAAGCCCTCCATGTTTCTTTTTTAAATTTATTTGTTTATCTTCGTCATATATCCCGTCTTTTCTTATTCTTCTTCTTTTCAGAACATTTATATGATTAGAGAGGGAGATTTATTTAGAAAGGAGAATCATACGACAATGACATATATGTAAACAACCTAGCTACTCTGAGTTTTTAAAAGACCAAAAAATAAAGAGATTCAATCGATGGACCGCACTTACGGTCCCAGCATCCCAAGCTTCTTTTAGAGGCGCTAGGTCACAACTAGTCAATCGACCGGCTTTGCCTCGATACTAGCGATCGCCATGCAATCGATCGTCCTGGACAACCAAACTAGATGCATCGATTCGTTAATGACCGTTGTATTAAACTTAAATGACAGCAATGAATCTTGTATTAGATTAGCACATTAACTACATTAAGGGCGGATTGCATAATCACTCTGTTCTTTTGGTTATTAAGGGTGACTTTTGTAACCGCTCCCTCTTTCTATAATTGCACAAAAAAACTTTCTATAAATTGGAGGTCTTAGACCCAACTATAAATAAATGAACTTTCCCCCTTGAATCTTCTCTCTCAAGAACTCTTTACCGACTCCGCTATCTCCTACTCTTCTCCTCGCGGCTCTAACTCTCAAGGCATGTTTCATCTGAAGGAGAATTTAGGATCCAACATATATATAATTGTTGTTTTTACCGTCATTCGAACTTTACTTCTAAAATGCTTCAATTGAATGTTATGTGTAGATTTATTTTTAAGTCTCGAAATTATTAAGATAAAATTTATTTGTAATATGATGACCATTATCACTTTTGAATAATTAGTGTTTTTCTTGAATATCTAAGGTTGAACTAAGCATTAATAGTTGAATTAACATGTTTGCTAAACTTATATAAGCTGACATAGGAGACAAAGAACCCCATTCTCTCTCTCTCTCTCTCTCTCTCTCTCTCTCTCTCTTAAATCTGAAAAGTTAAGTTTTTGGTACCATATGCATTATATTATATTATAAAAAAGCATTATATCTGAATTTCATTGTAATGCTTGAAAAATGTTATATGTAATTTCTATGATTTTTGTCTCAAGGAGTAAACGAGTTTTTGAGAGTTTGAGGTGAAATGGGGAGAACACGAGCTTTAAGAATTTGTGCATGGAAAAAAGGGAATGTTTTTGGGAATTTGGGGGCAAGGGAGTATTTGACTTTAATAAATATTTTAAATAATTATGATATTTATACATAATTAAAATTTAATAAATGGTCTAATATTGCAAATAAAAATATAATTGAGGATAAATTTTAAAGTATGATTAATACTGACGTATAAATATATATTTAAGTCTGTAATGATAATTTTTTTTTTATGTCAAATGTAATATTAATATGCTAATTTCAAATTTAGAATTGGCATGCATCCTTCTCGGCCACTTTGGACTTCACCATTTAGTAACATAAATCATTGGTGTTTTTTTTAATAGTGCTGCACCGCGAGCATGCGAACTTAACATTAAAAATTCTTCATTTTATTTTCAATCAATTTATTACACATTCAAGTACGACATAGATGATAGTTAATAAGACTTTTCAATAAGTATTAATTGAAATTCAAGATCATTTTCCTGTGATAACTCTCCTATAATCCATAAAGAGTATCTTTGACTCACCCAAAGATTAAAGCTTTTCCTATAACTAAACTAACCTTAAAATAAATAGATGTATTTGCCACACACACACACATAGAGAGAGAGAGAGAGAGAGAGAGAGAGAGAGAGAGAGAGAGAGAGAGAGAGAGAGAGAGAGAGAGAGTGAGTGAGTGAGTGCGTGCGCACGTGTGAGAGAGAGAGAGAGAGAGAGAGAGAGAGAGAGAGAGAGAGAGAGAGAGAGAGAGAGAGAGAGAGAGAGAGATATATATATATATATATATCTATGTATTTATGTACATGTATATGTGTGTGTGTATGTGTGTTGAATTCAAATTTGTCTTGTGAGGTATGTCAAAAGATCATAATGGTAGGGACCTTGAGAAAAAAAATGTAAGAGATGAAAAAGGGAAAAGAAATACAATATCATGCATAGACTTGCCCCATAGAGGCTAACTGCGGTATTCCCAGGGATTACAAGAGAAAAAGAGAGATGTCCTTGCAAAAGAAAAGTCAAGAAAGAAGATGCCACTTTCTACAAGTAATGAGCTCCCTATTTATAGGAGAAAGAGAGACCTAGTTTAAATTATATGTTTGCCCCTACTTTAATGAGGGAGTTATAGATTGTTATTATATTTTTATTAATGCCTCGCTTTAATAAGAGAGTTAAAGGTCTTTATGGCCGTTTGATTAATGTCCTGCTTTAATAAGAGAGTTATATGTATTTATGGTGTATTTTTATAGTCAAAACCGATTTTTAGCACATTTTTATCATCCATCTTTTTATATGGGCCATTAAATTGTCTCAAGATTTGTGCAAACTAGTTTTGGGTGTACATATTAAGTTCCTTGATTTTCATGATGCTTGATTGTGACAACTGCAATTTGGACATAAAAATTTTTAAAACAAAAATATGATTACATAAATCACTGATGATACTACTTATTTAGGCATTTTCTGTGCTCCGTTCTGGAATCTTTTGCTCTATCGTGAAGCATTTTTTTTAATCTACTCTTTAGTCGGTGTTGTGTTGAGGCATTCCCTTGTGTTGATTTAGTTGCTTGTGCTGACTGATAACCCGACTCCTAGAGGAATTGACATCGCAATATCATCCAACTCGAGTTTTATTCTTTACCCATCGCATTTGCTAGGTCAAACCATTGGTTGGTCGCTCATCCCAGAGTTTTTCATTTGCTCGCCCTCGGAGGGGAGTCTTTTATTTGTTTGTCTCGGAGAGGAGTCTTTTGTTTGCTTACCCTGCATGTCATTTTTTTTCTCACCCAGGAGTTTTTTTCTCACCCAGGAGGGCATTTTTTTTTTTTTGCTTGCCCTGAAGAGGCGTTTTTGCTCACCTACGAGGGGAGTTTTTTGTTTGTTGGCCTCATTGTGAGTTATATTTCCTCGTTTGGAGGGAAGTCTTTTGTTTGCTCACCCTAAAGGGGATTTCTTTTACTTTCCCCGAAGGAGAGTTTTTTTTTTTTTTTTTTGCTCCCACCGGAATGGAGTATTTTGTTGGCTCCCCTCGAAACAGATTTCTTTTACTTACCCCGGAGGGGATTTTTCTTTTTTTGGACTGTTTTGTTTGCTCTTCCGGAGGGGGCATTTTTTTTGCTCGCCTCGGAGGGGATTTCTCTTATTAGTCCCTGATATGAGTTTTTTGTTTGCTCCCCATAGAGGGCACCCTTTGGTTCGCTCGCCACGAAGAGGAGTTTTTTTATTGTTAACATCTTGTTTGCTCACTCGAAATTGAGTTTCCTCAGAGTCAGTAGAACCAGAGGCAACTACAGAGAAATTTGTCACGATAAAAGATAAATTGTGAAATAACACTCCTTTTTTTTACTGGAAGATGTGTCAACCACTGGTAATTAACCAAACGGTGTGCATGTACGGTTGGCCAGCTTCTTTCGATTATTGTAAGTAAACCATATGTTTTGTGGTACTCCTCTTCTAGCTACAGCCTCTATAAAGACAAAAACAATGTTTCGGGTTCCAGCTCAGTTATTACATGAACTCCTTAATGCACTCACTATTAGGAGTGTCTTTGAGATGTATTTCTTCTCATTGCTGTCACTTCCCTTCTTATTGGTAGCATGCTTCATGCTCACTGTACCTATTAGAATGTTAAATCAAAATTTGTCCCGTGAGGCATGCCCAAGTATTGGAGCGGCAGGGACCTTGAGGGAGTAAAATAAAGAGATAGAGAGGGAAAAAGAAATAAAATAACATGCATAAACTTACCCATAGGGGCGAACTGTGGCATCCACATGCTCTTTGACCCAATATATACATATATAT